>NC_134483.1:91309912-91372412 GCF_040206685.1 Ascaphus truei | reverse complement strand
GGGTATGGTGGGGTGGGATCAGAAGTTTAGTTTGGACTCACTTGCTGCCCAAGAGGATGACGTTTAGTTTTGTCCCTATGTTGGGAATGGGAAGGTAGCAGTAAGGCCTTTAGGTTTGAGGCTTGGATTTTGTGTTAACATTTAGTTGATTATGTTGTACATGACAACTTGGCTTTCGGGTCAGTGGCTGGCATTTTATGGTCAAATGGTGTTGATATATTAATGGGTATGTGAGCTGGCAAGGCTAATGTTTGTAGGTCTCTAATAAAGCTAGGGCCGTTTTCACATCTTATTTCGAATTTGGGTTGGATGTCTGGAAGAAGCTAGGGAATGGAGGAAAAGCTGGGATCCTAATAGGGCTGCACTGTCCTTAATATTTATCAAAGGGTCCCTGGTGCAAAACCAGGGAAAAATTAATACAAACTCACTGCACCATATTTAGCGATCAAGAAAATCCAATTGGTACTGTATGTTTTTCCTTATTAAATCGGAATGCAGTTTCTTTGCCCTAGGTTTTGTAGCCGGGAGACTTTGATAAATAACCCCCTAAATTCCAGATCCATAAAGTTTCGTTATTGACTTAACAAGGCATTAACCCAAGTGCAAAAGGGTATCATCAAAGCTTACAAACGCAGTGGAATGTGCTGTTTTCAGCTGGGACGGACGGGAAAATGAATAATGCAAATAGAATATGTAAAGTATATTGTAATGACTCCTATTAAATAATCTCCCAGGCGTGATCAATTTTAAGCACAGGTGTCTCTCCACATGTTTTTTGGACGGTGCTTTGAGGGGATATCTACAGTATAGCACTTGGGACTCCCCTAAAATAGGACTCTCTCTTTCATACTTCAGGGTCGGGACTGAGCAAGCACCATCTTTAGATAAGACAGGTATAGGGTGAGTCATTTAAAGCTAACACAAGGCAGTGCTAACTTAACATTGTGTTAAGTTTATTCTAATGAGATAACTAGTGGCAATTGTTTTTTGCATATAATTATCTTTTGTGGATCCGTGTTAACCTCAGGGGACATAACGTCCATAACTGATCTTTATAACATGACTTTATGAACCCGGAGTTAACGGAGCTTTGTGCATCTGGCTCTGTCCTTTATTTTCATCTGAAGAGGAAGCTCTCACTGGTACTAGTAGTAAAGACATGATAAATTCTTCTCATTAGGGTTATTAATTAAGCTGTGATAGTGTCCATAGGGACACTATCACAGTTCAGTGAATGGACCCTATTGTTCTTAAAGAATTTCAGTTACAAAAGGTCATAGGCACAATTTTATTAAGCCTACAAACAGTTAATGAAGAGTCTGTACTTACACCGGTTTAATCTATCGGTTCCCAGGTATCTCAAGGTCATTGTGCATGATCAATCATATGATTAAAATGCAATTCTCATACCTCTGTGTTGCTGAATATCATTCACCACCAGATAATCCTGACAGAAAATGACCCGAAGGTCATGAGAAATTAAATTGGAAAACACATTATTGAACAGTAGCTATTTTCAGCGTGTTAAGGCATAACATTTAATCTTTCAGATAACTGTCATTTTTCTTCTTTCCCTGTGATAGTTTAAATTGATTTTCAACACTATCTTACCTAAGCCATGCTTAGCTATGCTAAACTAAGCTTACCTTCGTATAAATACGTTGTAAAAATGTTTACTGATTTAACTTTTGGATAATGGATAATGGATAATACAATATGAGTTTACAGCAATAAACATGCTTAGAGAAGATATATATAATATATTATAGGCTAAGGCAGTACAATTCCGTGCATTATTGAAAACCCTGCTCTCTGATTGGTTAAAAGAGCTGCTGTGTTGTGTGTGTGTAGAGCTGCTGTGGTGTGTGTGTGTGTGTGTGTGTGTGTGTGTGTGTGTGTGTGTGTGTGTGTGTGTGTGTGTGTGTGTGTGCGTGTGTGTGTGTGTGTGTGTGTAGAGCTGCTGTGTTGTGTGTGTGTGTAGAGCTGGTGTGTGTGTGTGTGTGTGTGTGTGTGTGTGTGTGTGTGTGTGTGTGTGTGTGTGTGTGTGTGTGTGTGTGTGTGTGTGTGTGTGTGTGTGTGTGTGTGTGTGTGTGTGTGTGTGTGTGTGTGTGTGTGTGTGTGTAGAGGTGCTGTGTTGTTTAGGTGTGTGTGTGTGGTGTGTGCTTTTGTGTGTAGCAGCAGTATGTGTGTGTAGAGCTGCTGTGTTGTGTGCAGTGTGCTGTTTGTGTGTGTGTAGCAGCAGTTTGTGTGTACAGTAGATCTGCTGTGTTGTGTGTAGAGGTGCTGTGTGTGTGTGTTTGTGTGTGTGTGTATGTGTGTGTGTGTACCCAGAGGGGGCGGCAGTGAGTGGATATAGATATTTGCAGTATAAGAGTATATAGAGGTGGTTTCATGTATTTACCATTTTATTTTAATTAAAAAAATTAGATAACTATACAAAAGTGTCTATTATTTATGAAAAAAGTCTACATTTAGCCTATAATAGTAATAATCCCCTCAGAACAGGACATTACTGGCCAATAATGGCCTGGCTGGGTTAAAGTCCCTCGGCTTCGCCTCGGGCCTTCAACTCTTCCAGCAGGGCAATATTGGCCAGTAATGCCCTGTTCTTCGGGGATTATTACTTAAATAATATATAATAATCTGACACAGATTATAACCTGACTGTACTATGCACCGACAAAGAGTACAAGTTCAAGGGGGAAGAGGGTGGGACATATGATGGGGTAGTGGTTGACAGCAGTGGTCAGTGGGTGACGTGTGGGCAGTGAGTAAGAGAGGGAAGCAGTGGAGGACAGTGGAGAACAGTAGGTGACATAGGTTGCAGTGAGTGGTATGGGGAGCAATGTCTGACAGTTCCTACCTTCTCCTCCGTCCTTTCTCACCACCGCCGCCATTTCGTCCTTCCATACTCACGTGGAGCTCTCACTCCCGCGCTGGCATTTTAGAGCGGTCCTTGCATGCTCAAGCCCTACTCTGGTTGCGCCCCTGCTAATGTGGCACCTCTCAGCTTTCCATTAACAATGAATATTTCAAACCTGTAATGGTAAATTTTCTTCTCAACCACATATCACAACTTATAAATAAATGTAATGGATCTGCAAGCAGTACATGTCTTATTTAATTTTAAGCCTTGCAAAGTTGCTAGCCTGAAGGAATAGCAGTGCTTTTTATGACCTTCAGAGACAGCTTCATTAAACATGTATGTTCCCCAAAGCACTGATATGAATGCATTAGGATTCAAGAGTTAGTAATGCTCACAGAGACTGTTTTTCCTCCAAGGCAAAAGGCAGCACAAATTCAGAACTGTTCTGATCAACGCCATGCCTTTTTTGCACTGTGTTGATTTATGCAGAAAGGGTGAACTTATTTTCCCAAACCATTTAATTAAAAGAGCACTCAAATGCAAACATTTTTAAAATGCTTTCTTGTGGCATTAAATGCTTCTAATTCTTTATTTACTCTACATGTGTCTCTTTGTAAGTGACTATCCCTACATGTTATAGTCTGTGGTCTGCTTCACTTGTCAGCCAATAGACATGGAATCGCTAGTAGTTACTAATGAAAGATAATGAACTATTCACTCATTCTCCTACATGAACCTTCACTATTTCTGGCTAATTGTAGTGATGTAAAAATCAGAATTTGCAGTCTATCAAATTATTTCAATTGTTTGCAAAGGGAAAAGGCAAATAATTCACTCCTAAAAACAATTTCAGTGGAATCATTTTGGCATTATTATTATTATTTATTTGAAAAGTGCCAACATATTCCACAGCGGGGTACGATGTATATGGGTGGTATAAATTGCAAAAACAGAATGACTTGACAAATAATGACAAACAAGCACAAACAGATACAAAAAGTAACGAGGGGCCTGCTCGTGAGAGCTTACTACAGGCATACCCCGGTTTAAGGACACTCACTTTCAGTACACTCGCGAGTAAGGACATATCACCCAAAAGTCAAAGGCAGCTCGTGCATGCGCCTGTCAGCATGTCCTGAACAGCAATACCGGCTCCCTACCTGTACCAAAGCTGTGCGCAAGCCGGGAGACTATAGAGCCTGTTACAGATGCGTTATTTACATCAGTTATGCACGTATATGATGATTGCAGTACAGTACATGCATCGATAAGTGGAAAAAAAGGTAGTGCTTCCCTTTAAGTACATTTTCGCTTTACATACATGCTCTGGACCCATTGCGTACGTTAATGCGGCGTATGCCTGTTCTTACCATCTTGTGGAAATGATGTACAATCTTGAAACAAAAGGCAAAGTGGCTGCTCATTGCAGGATGGAGCATGTCTCAGAATGAAGTGTAGTCCACAGCACAGCTGGTCCCGTTAAGGTTTAGGGTGTGGACGTTAGGGGGTGTTAGATAGCGTGGAGTTGGTCCAGTTGCACAGCTGGTCATAATAGGATTGGAGGTGTGGGGGGGGTTGATGTTGGGTTTTGTCAGATAGGCCTGAGTTTTCACAAAGTTTTTAAATGTCTGGAAGCTGGGGAAGAGTCTGATAGTACGTGGTAAGGAATTGCAGAGAGAGGGGGCAGCATAAGAGAAGTTCTGTAGGTGGGAGTGAGAGGAGGTAAGGCAGGAGGAGAGGAAGATGTCACGGGCAGAACACCGGGGGGCATTTATGGGGTATATTTGAGGATAAGGTCTGAGATGTAAGCGGGGAAGCATAGTTGAGAGCTTTGTAGGTCAGAGATAGGGTTTTACATTTATTTCTAGAGGAGAGATTTGCATAATGGAGCACCAGAGGTGGAGAGGCGAGTGAGGTAGATGAGTCTGGCATCAGCATTTTGGATTGATTGGAGTTGGGACAGATGGACAAGAGGAATGCCAACTAGGAGAAGGTTGCAGTAGTCAAGGCAGGACAAGATGAGTGAGCAAGATTTTAGTTGCATCATGAGTGAGTAAAGGGCATTTCCTATTGATATTTCGGAAGTGGAGATGGTAGGGCCTACAGTAGTGACGGATTGAATGTTAGGAATGAAGCAGCGGGACAGAGTCAAAGATGACCCCAAGGCAGCGGGAATGGTGGATTGATGAGATTATGGTATTATTGACAACGAGGGAGAGTTTGGGTGTATGGGTGACGGTGGAAAGGGGAGAAAGTATTAATTCTGTTCTGAACATATTAAGCTTAAGGTAATGGTGGGATATCCGGAGGCGAGGTAAATTTGGGTGTCATTTAGTACGAGAACTGCCATGAATTTCTGTCTTGAGAGCAGTTTGATATTTCCAAAGAATACGTATTCAATGTTCTGTATATGGTAGCATTTACATACGAAAGGGAAGCAGCAAAAATGACTGCCCCTTTATACGGTTTCCTTTATTGTTAGAACTTTATTAGTACAGCTCCATGCTACCAATTTTTATTTAATGCCCAACAATTAAAAATCAGCAAGCTCTGTGGAGTTTCCACATTAAATTGTGATTGATTTGACAGTTTCAAACAAGCCCTTCGTTTACTGCCAATTTTCTCATATATATGGAATCAGTAAAACATAGGAAGTAATATTAGACTGACAATAAACCAACATGGAAAACTACAAATCAATGCTGCTCCTCATTCTATATATACTGTACCAAGCAATGATATTTCTTCCACAGCTCCGTATCAAAACCAATGGGTTTCTAATAATATCACTGACCTACTGTATAAACCTCATACTGTATAAAACGTTAAAATGAATTTTTCTTTTATTACAGTTGGAATTCTAATCTAGAGGAAAGATAAGACTTTTTGTAGAATTTATATATGTTAAAAACGGAGGAGAAAGATGCATTTTTAGTATTTGCCTTTGAGTCTAATGCAAACCACTTCTATGGTTTGGGATTTAGGTTGGTTAAGTAATATTCTATTCTAGGTACTGTACAGTAGGTCACTTTGTTTAAATAATGTAATAGTCCCACCGAGATTACAAATAGAGATAAAGAGAAACATTCTAATTAAGGAGGTTTTAGATGACGTTGCCCATAAATCAGTCTTGTCAATGATTTACCTGACACTGCTACTAAGGGCCGAATTCAATAAGCTTAAAAAAAGGAGCATTGACATCCCATTTTATAGCTGTGCTTTTTTTAAAGAGTTTTCAAGTGAAGCGGAAGCTCATTTGCATATCAAAATTAACAACAGGAGTGGAGGCCAAAAAAGTGCTGAAGAGCTTGCATTTTTATTGTTATATTCGTTAATGTTCAGCACCATTATGGTAACCAAGGGGTTAATCTCACACCTTCCTAACTATCCACCCATTGCTATAAAATGTCTTATTAACCACTATAGCATACAAAAAGTTAACTTAACACCCACTTCTCCTCCTAGTCTCCCACCCACCTCTACCGCCCCCTCAGTCTTCATGTGGTCCACAAAGAGAAGACCCTGCCTCAACCTTGATTGAAGCCCTTAATTTTAATGTGTCACTTTTTTTTGTACAGTATGGACCTATAGCCAACATAACTATTTCCCATTGTTGACTAGTAGGCTTATATGCCTTCTTAGATGGGGCTGTTAGGTGTCATGGATTGGGAGATGGAAGTAGGTGTTACAGGGTGGGAGGAAAGGCCCCCAGGGGGAGAGGGGGGATGTACGGTTGCTAACCCCATTTATGTCACAACTGTTAGTAAGACATTACGAACCCCGACTGGGAAAACAAAATTAGCAAACCAGAGAGCTTTTTTGAATAGCATGTGAAACAAACAACAAGACACATATCGGCTGTGGTATCATTTGTTGCAATGGAGCTGTGTCAAATGTTGCATTAAATATCAAGCCAGTGTTAACACAATACATCATGTGAACGGTTGCGGCAAAAGCTGCTACATCTCCATTTCTTCACCCTTCATTGAACAGAGTGAAGAGGGCATCTACATTTTTTACTCAATCTTTTGGTAAAAAGAAAACTGTTGAAGCTCACTATTTGGAGCATATTGAGGTGGCTCCAATCTAGTTTCTATTTGTACTATTTTGTAATTGCAGAAAAACGTTAGAGACTCACTGGTCGAGATTCAGGAATCACAAAGCTCAGATTCTACTGTGCTTACCTCATCTCGGATATGTTATTCACAAATACCTATTATCTGCCCATGCTTGTACATGTGATTTGTGTTTGATTGTGAAATGTACCATATTGGGCACATAATATCTAACCCTGGAAAGGCTCCTGTTAATTTATAGCTGTAATGCTATATGTCCATCACTTTAAGATCTTATCACAGAAAATGGGTGACATAGAGTATATCATGCATCAGGATCCTGTCACAGATCTGCAAATCCCTGCACACAGTCTACGTCAATACATGGAAAACAGACTGCCTGATTTACATCTCTCATTGGCCTAGTATCATCAAAGTTCATTAGGTAAAAAAGGCGGTATTGTAGGCAAAAAAATTGTTATTTTTAAGGTGCAAGTCATCAATTTGGTACGATAAATATACCGTCTACCGTTTACAGCGACCGACAAAAGTATCGGGCTGTCACCAAAATGAGTACTGTAAATACTACAAATGTTACTAATTGTTAGTGCCAATCATAAACTCCCAATATTTATCGGTACCTGGCTGATGCCAAAAAATACTGCAATTTTATCGCCTACCTAAGGCTGGTGTTAGCTCTATCTTGCCTATGTATGTAGCCAGGTTCCCCTGTGCCCGTCGCCCTCCCTCACCTGGCTGGCGATCGCGGGTGCCGCCGAGCCCAATGGCGGACCCGTCGGCGATTGCCAAGGTGAGGAGCAGACGGTAACCGGAGCGGAGGTTGCCGGGGATGCGAGCGGCTGGTTGTCAGGGCCGCGGGTGCGTCGCTAGGGCTCCGGCGGGTCCCGGTGCAGGGCGCCACCATAGGGAATTGCGCACGCAGCCGCAGTGGGGATTTTGGCGCGGGGACCAGCAGGGAAGTTTGCGCATGAGCAGTGATAAGGCGCGAACGCTAGTCTACCAGGGAAGGCTCTTGGAAGGGACTACAAGTCCCATGAGCCTCAGCAGCGCCCCATGTGATGCCAGGGAGCCAATAGGGCTGAAGGATTGCCCTGCAGACCTAAAGAGATACATTTCACGTGCTGAGCCCACGCTAGTCAGTCAGCGCCAGGAGCAGCCAGGGGAAGGAGGTAGGGTGCAGGAGTCAGTGACTCCCTGCACTAGGCCAGCAGCCCCCGAGGCCCGAGATAGCTCTGAGCCACCCAGTAGAGTGAGTTGTGTCAGGGACAGGCCCCAGGTTAGGGACCCTGCCCCTTACTATTCAGAGTCAGTTAGGGACCCAGCGGACGCGGCGCGTTCGTCTAGAGGTTTGGGCGCAGACCTTCACGGTTGCTGCAGCAGCCATCCGGGTGGGATCGCCCCGGACGGTAGTTCCTGTAGTCATCCGGGTGGGATCGCCCCGGACGGTAGTTCCTGTGTTCAGCCGACATCAGGTTCCTTTGTGAAGTTCCGTGGCAGGCCCGGGCACCGGAGTGCCCGGCAGGTAACAATCAACATGTGTACCAACGTGTCATATCACATTCACACGGGACATAGTGGCTGCGCAGTCACACATAACTATCTCACTTCAGGGTGGGGTGATACTGTGTGGGGGTACTGGACACTGGGGGGGATCATCCGGTGGAAGTGTCTCCTCTAGGGAGGGACACCTGTTGATTTGTTGATTGTGATGCATGAGTATGGTCACACTAGTAAAGGCATTAGTTGTTATCCATACTGTGTGTTGAGTGATATATATTGTCCTGCGAGGAACCACTCCCCCTCTGGTGGGAGCCATCACAGGTGGAGGCGCTGCACCGAGTACAGGGTTACTCATATTATACTTGCCCCAGGTTCCCCGTGGCGGAAGCTCAGCCCTCCTGTGAGCCTAACAGGTAAAGCACCACACTAGGTAACATTAGGTTCCCCTTACATACGCCATATATGCGATTGGGTGGGGGGGAATACCCATTACATGTATATACGAGTTTCGCACAAACTGTGCTTCATCAGATAGTCACGTACACAGCTTGATGTCCAACTTTAAATACACCTCCCAGCCAATCAGAATGTGACGGTTCGGTGGTTTAGGCATAATGATATACAATATTATACACTAAATATTAATAATCCACATATGTATAGTAATGTTATACCACCCGTATTAAAAAAAACTATATGTACAGTACAGTAAAGTATATAGTATTTAAAACAGGTGTAAATTTGATTAATACTAATCAATAATTTTAAAAAGGGTGGGTAAATATACAAAGTTCTTTGGTATATAATATAAACAACTTATAGAAAAAATATATATTATTGCTGATTGCTAACAGGGGAAAGGTGCTGGAGATGAAGCATCAACAGCAGCCCCCGTTTACAGTTCACAGCAGCACAAAGCAGCAGTCCCAGTGGCAGACCAGCAGAACTCCAGACTGGCAAGGCCCATCAGGGACACAGGAGCAGCATTCTCGTTACCTTTTCGTTCTGTTTGTGCTTGTCTGTCCTTACTTGTACTGTAAATGATGTCACTCTCTACCACCAATGCTAAGCACTGTGGACTATGTTGGTGCTTTACAACTAAAGGAGAATAATAATAATAATAATAATCGTTACTGAGCTTTGAACATCTCTGTTAGCAGTTAATGATATGTTAACTAAAGTTAACATATTATTAAGTGTAGCCATGTATCCTCTTGGCTACTAATCTGCCCTGCCCAACACATAAGCCCTGGTACCAGCGCAGGCAGTGTTAGGGTTAATCTGGGTCCCACTGCAGTAAACAACTCCCTGGAGTGACTGTGTAATGCCCTATCAGGGGCTCAGAACTAGGACCCTCCCCCTCGGTACAAAAGGGGCTGCAGAGCTATATTTACTGGATGTTGGAAGTGTGGAGCCAGGGAACTGGCCACCTTCCTTCCCCTCCCACAGGGGAGAGGGATACTACCCCTTACTCCACAAGGGAGTAGGGGAGCAATGGATAGACCTTTGGGACCTCAAGCCCTGGGGGTTGAGTCCAGGGACCCTAAGAAGAATTTACCTGTTGTATGCTGTAATGTACTGTTGTACTATGAAGAATAAAGACCAGTTGCTGCTTTTATACTCCTGCCTGTGACTGCAGTTTATGAGGGGAGTGCTTGATAGTTTTCCGGCAGGAACTGCACCCAGCACTGATGGGGCCTGTGGGGAATGGAGGCGCTGCACCCAGAAAAAGCTGAGAATATCCTGAAAGCCTGTCCTGTCTTCCCCACTACCATCGGTGGACACTCAGCAATCCTGTAAGTCTCAGAGGCAGTACAGCAAGAGTACAGGTAACTGTGACATCTCCCAGAGGGTGGGGGAACACTTGTTACATAAGTATTTAATGGACTTCTTAGGATCTAAATGTTAACCCCTTTAGATGCTGCATACATGTCATGCATCCCATGCTATTGACTATATCATTCTTTTGTATCTTCTTTTCTCTATGCAGGGTTGGGAATACAAAGGACACAGTATATAATTAGTAGTGTAGGTACCTGCTTAAAGGGTCTACCTTGACATGTTTTGGCCAACTTAATGACCCATACTTATGAGAAGATAAAACATATAGAAAACAAATCAAATCATCTGTATTGGATATTCAACGGGCTTTGTTTACTGGTGATTATAGCCAGTGGTCGACAAACCTAGTCGCCCAGTCGCCAGGGGTGACAAGATTGTGACCAGTGGCAACAATAATGGCAGCCAAGCAGCGCACGCGGTTGCTGGCGGCAAATAAAAAAAAATCCCCTTCCTGATTGGGCAGAAGACTTGGCGCGCTGCCAGGATTTTATTCTGTGCGCTGTGAAGCTAAGATCCTGCAAGGAGGTAAGCTGCCCCATGCCTCTCTTTCCCTTCCTTGCCCTCCGATAACCCTCCCATAGCCATCCTTGCTGCCGCTAGCCCCCCCTGCCTCACATGGCCCCCCGCCACTGATAGTCACCCCTCCTGCCACCGATAGCCCCCCCCTGCTGCCGATGGTCCCCTGCCACCACCGATGGTCCCCCCGCCTCACATGGCCCCCCCTGCTGCCGATGGTCATCCCCCCATCTCAAATGCCCCCCCTGCTGCCACCGATGGCCCCCGCGCCTCACATGGCCCCCTGCTGCTGATGGTCATCCCCCCATCTCACATGGTCCCCTGCCGCCTCACATGGCCCCCCTGCCCCCGATGGTCCCCTCTGCCTCACATGGCCCCCCCTGCCACCGATATTCCTCCCCCGACGCCGATGGTCCCCCCCTGCCGCCGATGGTGGTCCCCCAGCCGCAGATAGTGCGGCCCCCCATGGCTCCCCAGCCGCAGTTAGTCCCCCCCTGCTTCACATGCCCCCCCTGCCACCAACAGTCCCCCCCTACCGCCGACAGATCCCCCTGCCACCGACAGTCCCCCCTGCCGCCGATAGTTCCCCCCAACTAACATGGCCAACCCTGCTGCCGATAGTCCCCGTCTGCCTCTGATAGTCCCCCTGCCGCACATGGATGGTACCACCCTCCCCTGCCTCCGATGGTACCCCTCTCCTCTGCCGCCGATGGTCCCCCCTGCTGCCGATGGTCCCCCCTGCCCCTGACAGTCCCCCCCACCTCACATGGCCCCCCCTGCCCCCTTGTCTCACCCACCCACCCTGTGTCTCAACCCTGTGTCTCACCCACCCACCTTGTGTCTCTGTATCTCACCCACCCGGTGTCTATGTGTTTCACCCACCCACCCTGTGTCTCACTCACCCACCCACATCGATGCAGCGCCTCCACCTGTGATGGCTCCCACCAGAGGGGGAGTGGTTCCTCGCAGGACAATTACTAATAAACTATACTCACACACAGGGATATATAATAACTAATACTATTTACTTAGGAACATAGGATAGCACATATCATGACAGGTGTCCCTCTCACGAGGAGACACTAACTGCGACGTCTCGCAGGACGCTTCCCCAACACCAGGTGATCCCACCCAGTGTCCAAAAACCCCACCCAATGTCCCACACTCTTGCAGAGAGAGTCAATGGGTGACTGCGCAGTCACTAGTTATACTAAGGGCCCGTTGGTGCACTTGTGTATTAGATAGTACCTGCCGAGCACTCCCGTGCTCGGATCTCCAACTAGCTTCACAAAGGATCAGTCGTGTGATGTTCCGTCTGATCCTACACCGGAATCCTTGCACGCAGACCGCCAGTGCGGTCCCAACCTGGAAACAGTCTCTTAGGACCCCAACTTTGATCCGCTGTGTCCCTATCTAATCTACCCTACTGTGACAGGATCACTAACATAGGGCCTGTCCCTACATCACTACGTGACACGCGCTATACTATAGGCCGTCCCTACAGCACAGCAACCTGTAATAGCTTTGGGGGAAACTCCTAGGGGTCTACAGGGGTAGCCTATCTTATGCAGGGGTCCTAAACCCCCTGCACCCGCACTACCTCCTCCCAAACTACCCAAGTCCCCTCAGCCTCACTATTACCTAATGGGTCCCAGCGCCTACAGCAGCAAGCTGTAGCTCACTGGATGCTGGCAGCCAAGGTGCTGCGCAACAAGGTGCCTGCCTGCCAGACCTCACAGCACTGACAGCCGTGAATCTGACAAGGCAGCACTACACTAAGGGCAGCGTCCCTATCTTGGGCCTCCCTCAGCACTTACCCACTAACCTAGTGGGGATTTGGGGCCTACCTGGGGTGTGGGTACCTATATGGGTGTAGGAGCTGCACTCACTCCCCGCACCCTTCCTTTCCTCACAGCTCCCTGACTCCAACTTGCAAACCTGAGTGACAGGGTCCCTTAACCTAGGGCAGTCCCTGGCAACACTCACTGTAATGGGGTACTTAGCTACCTCGGGCCCTGGGTGTGCTGGCCTAGTACAGGGAGTCCCTGCCTCCCGTACCCTACCTCCTTCCCTGGGCTGCTCCTGTCTCTGACTGCTCAACGTGCTGCAAGCCCGCGAATTGTATCCACTTGCCTCTGCAGACTTCCTAAGCCCTATTGGCTCCCTGGTATCACGTGGGGCACGCAAAGGCTCATGGGACACGTAGTCCCAGCTTATAGCCTCCCCTGGTAGGCTATGGCTTCGCGGGCTTTTCTTCCTCTCTTCGGCGCATGCGCGAGCTGTCTGGAGTTCCCTCAACCTTTCCCTGCCTAGCCTCACGCTCGCGCGACTCCTACCTAACTCGGGGGCCCTACCTGCGCATGTGCGACCACTGCGCATGTGCGAGCTAAAGGCTAAAAATAAAATCCCCTTATTTGATTGGCCTGACACGAGTTGGCCCGCTGCCAATACTTTTTTTTTGCGGGGGTAGGGGGGGAGGAAGGATTGCTGTATATGAGAAGGAGCAGTGACGTCCGCCTTCCTTTACAGGGCTGATTATTGAGGAAGTAAGTACTCTCCCTGCCCCACCCCCGACCCCCCACTTGTGTCCGACGGATGCTGTGTGTGTGTGTGTGTGTGTGTGTGTGTGTGTGTGTGTGTGTGTGTGTGTGTGTTTCTGTGCTATGCTGGGTCTGTGTGTGTCTTGCTGGGTGTGTGTGAGAGTGTCATGCTGGGTGTGTGTAGGTGGTAGCGGGGGTGTACGGGTCGGGGGTCGGGGGGGGTGTACGGGTCGGGGGTCGGGAGGGGGTGTACGGGTCGGGGGTCGGGAGGGGGTGTACGAGTCGGGGGGGGTGTACGGGTCGGGGGGGGGATGTACGGGTCGGGGGGATGTACGGGTTGGGGGGGGGGTTGTACTGGTCGGGGGGGTGTACGGGACGGGGGGAGGTGTACGGGTCGGGGGGGTTGTACTGGTCCGGGGGGTGTTGTACGGGTCGGGGGGGGTGTACGGGTCGGGGGGGGGGTGTTCCTTCCCCCTCTTGTCCCCAGCGCTCCCTTGGTTGCCGGGAGATTGCCGCGGGGGTGTTCGCTCTCGGGTGGTAGCGGGGGCTGGTCCTTCCCTTTCTGGTTCCTGGCGCTCTCTCGGTTGTTGCCCACGCGTGGCGGGAGCTTGGCGCAGGGGAGTGAGGAGGGAGGGGGGACAATGGTGCAGTAGTGGTGCGTGTCACCCCACCACCCAGTCACCCCACCACCCAGTCACCCCACCCCCCAGTCACCCCAGTCACCCCACCCCACCACCCAGTCACCCCACCCCACCACCCAGTCACCCCACCACCCAGTCACCCCACCCAGTCACGTCACCCAGTCACCCCGCCACCCAGTCACCCCGCCATCCAGTCACCCCGCCACCCAGTCACCCCACTACCCAGCCACCCCACTACCCAGCCACCCCACTACCCAGTCACCCCACCACCCAGTCACCCCACCCAGTCACGTCACCCAGTCACCCCGCCACCCAGTCACCCCGCCACCCAGTCACCCCGTAACCCAGTCACCCCGCCACCCAGTCACCCCACCACCCAGCCACCCCACTACCCAGCCACCCCACTACCCATCCACCCCACTACCTAGTCACCCCACTACCCAGCCACCCCACTACCCAGTCACCCCACCACCCAGTCACCCCACCCTGTCACGTCACCCAGTCACCCCGCTACCCAGTCACCCCGCCACCCAGTCACCCCGTCACCCAGTCACCCCGCCACCCAGTCACCCCACCACCCAGCCACCCCACTACCCAGCCACCCCACTACCCATCCACCCCACTACCTAGTCACCCCACCACCCAGTCACCCCATCCCACCACCCAGTCACCCCACCACCCAGTCACCCACCACCCGTCACCCAATCAATCACCCCACCCAGTCAGTCACCCCAACCCCCCACCCAATCGCCCTCTCTGTCTCTCGCCCTCTCTCTGTCCCTCTCTCTGTCTCTCTCTCTCACCCTCTCTCTGTCTCTATCTTTCTCTCTACCTCACCCCTCTCTCTCATCTCTCTCTCATCTCTGTCTCACCCTCTCTCTCTGTCTCACCCTCTCTCTCTGTCTCACCCTCTCTCTTTCTGTCTCACCCTCTCTCTCTGTCTCACCCTCTCTCTCTGTCTCACCCTCTCTCTCTCTCTGTCTCACCCTCTCTCTGTTTTTCTGTCTCACCCTCTCTCTCTGTCTCACCCTCTCTCTCTGTCTCACCCTCTCTCTCTGTCTCACCTCTCTCTTTGTCTTACCCTCTCTCTCTGTCTCACCCTCTCTCTCTGTCTCACCCTCTCTCTCTGTCTCACCCTCTCTCTCTGTCTCACCCTCTCTCTTTGTCTCACCCTCTCTCTTTGTCTCACCCTCTCTCTTTGTCTCACCCTCTCTGTGTCTCTCACCCTTTCTCTGTCTCTCTCACCCTCTCTCTGTCTCTCTCACCTCTCTCTGTCTCTCTCACCCTCTCTCTGTCTCTCTCACCCTCTTTCTGTCTCTCTCACCCTCTCTCTGTCTCTCCCACCATCTCTCTGTCTCTCTCACCCTCTCTCGCACCCTCTCTCTGTCTCTCTCGCACCCTCTCTCTGTCTCTCTCGCACCCTCTCTGTCTCTCTCGCACCCTCTCCCTGTCTCTCACACCCTCTCTCTATGTCTCTCTGTGTTTCTCACCCACACTCTCTCACTCTGCCTCACACCCACACTCTGTC
Source organism: Ascaphus truei (assembly GCF_040206685.1). Lineage (NCBI taxonomy): Eukaryota > Metazoa > Chordata > Amphibia > Anura > Ascaphidae > Ascaphus > Ascaphus truei. The sequence continues at coordinate 91,356,903 of NC_134483.1, read as the reverse complement.
ACTCTCTGTCTCACACTCTGGATCTGGATCTCTTATTTACCCTATATATCTTAACTGCCCTATAATACACCGGAATAACCTATACTGCTTTCTTCCAGATCTAAGTCTCGAGCTTCACACGGAAGACATCGGAATCCCCCCCTAACCCAGAAGACAGGTAATGAACGCCTCCCTCCAATGTATAACATTGCGGGAATGCGGGTACCTGGACATTGAGGGACTGCGGATCAGGTAAGATCCCAGGCGGGATTGTTGCTTTAGAAATGGTGAAGCGGGGACGTCCTGACACTGATTAAGGGGTTCAGGAAACTAGTCATTCACATCTGGGTTTTTGTTCTAGATCCGACACACACACACACACACACACACACACACACACACACACACACACACACACACACACACACACACACACACACACACACACACACACACACACACACACACACACACACACACACACACACACACGTAAGTAACAAGGACTAATTATAGAATAATGTAATACAATAAATAAACATGTCAAAAACGAATGTTGTTCTTACTAGGAATTTATTAAATTTATGTTTTGTTTTTTAAAGCGGTGTTGTGGGCGGGCCTATGGGCGGGGTTGGGGGCGGGACTAGTTAGCCCCACATCTGTGGGGGCACCGCGGACCTGTAGTCTGCGGGGAAGAACCGGTGGCCTCACATCTGTGGGGGCACCGCCGACCCGTAGTGCCCACCCGTGGGTCCCCAGACCTCCATGGGAATCACCCGAGGCCCCTCAGACACCTGGGTGTGTGACCCGGGGCCCCCAGACATCCGCGGGCCTACCGTTGTGACCCAATTGTGGCCCACGGTGACCCGCGGAGACCACCTGGTGGGCCATGGCGCGTGGCGGGACCCACCAACAGGCCTCCAGAACCTGTATGAAACAAGTTGCTGGTAACCTGTAGGTCTGTGAGGTGACCCGTCAGGCCCACCGGGGACTCACATGGGCCTGGGGTATGAACCCTGTATGTAAAAGAATAAATCATATATTTATGGGGGGGCACAGGTGGTGGGTTATGTATTTAATAAATAGAATGATGTTTATTGTGGGTCTGTGTATTGTTTTTATTGTGGGTACTGGGGGTGGCGGGAGGGGGAATTGGCCCCAACGGTATGTGGGTAGGCCTCCCGGCTGGGTATTAGATGAGGGTGGTTAGGCCTCATGGGGTGGGGGTTAGTGAGGGAGGGTATGTAGGCCTCCCGAGTGGTGGGTGAGGGTGGGTTAACCCCTTAATCACTGTAGCGGTTAATAACCGCTATGGTGATTAAGGGGTTAGGGGACATAACATTGGATCTTTTTATTCTTGTTTTTGTTTTGCAGCAGCCAAGGGGGCATGGACTGTGATGAAGATGAGGATGGCCTTCATCGTGGCAGTAGGACATGGGTGAGTGCAATATGTATTTAATGTATTTATTGTTCTTTATGTATTTTAAATGGGCACATTCACTATTATCCATTTGTGGATAATAGTAATTGTGCCCATTACTATACTGTACAGTATGTGTTGGGGGGGGGGGGTTATTTCTTTATAAGTATGTACTGTAGGTGTTTTGAAATTAATTTGGGGGGGCACAGAATTGGTACTGCAGGCCTGCGGGTGTTGGGCAACCGCCGGCATATAGTATCATTGATGTGCATACTGTATGTGTATGTTAGGGGGGTATAGGGGTTGTTGCTGTAATACATGTATATATATATATATATATATATATATACTGTATATATATATATTTATATTTATTTATTTATTTAGTGTGGGCTGTTGTGTGTGTGATTTTTTTATTTGTGGGTAGCGGGGGTGGGTGAAGGGGTTATTAGCCCCAACGGTGGTTGTTTAGGGCTTGCGGGTGGGTAGCGGGAGGGCTTAACCCCTTCATGACCGTAGCGGTATTAACCGCTACAGTCGTGAAGGGGTTAAGTGCACCCGCAACCCCCCCGCAAGCCCTAAACAAGCAACAAGGGCCAAATAACCCCTTCACCCACCCCCGCTAACCACAATAAACCTGGCACGGCGGGTTAACCCCTTCATTGCCTTAGCGGTTAGCCGCTAAGGTAATGAAGTGGGCTTTAAATGCATTTTACCTGCCTCGGATGCATGCCGGGGGGCTCCGGTGCTGGTATTAATGGGTATCAGCGCCGGAGACCCCCGGCATCAATCCCAGGCAGGAAAAAGGCCTGATTTGTTTTTTCCTGATTCCCCTGCTTAGTGCATAGACTCCAAAACAAGCGCAAAAATGCCGCTATACACTCCGGACAAAAAAAAAATGCATCTGCCCGCGGTTATCAAAGTTGCGCCGATTCAGCCGCATTAGGATAAAGGCGGCCACCACTGTATGTCTCACCCACCCACCCTTTTTCTCACTCACCCACCTTGTGTCTCTGTGTCTTACCCACCCAGTGTCCCTGTGTCTCACCCACCCAGTGTCCCTGAGTCTCCCCCGCCCAGTGTCCCTGTGTCTCCCCCACCCACCCAATGTCCCTGTTTCTCAAGTGTCCAAACCCAGTGTCTCACCCACCCTGTGTCTCACCCCTGTCTCACCCACCCACCTTGGCCCTGTGTCTCACCCACACACCATGTGTCTCTGTGTCTCACCCACCCTGTGTCCCACCCACCCTGTGCCACAACCCTGTTTCTCACCCACCCACCCTGTGTCTCACCCACCCACCCTGTGTCTCACCCACCCAGTGTCTCTGTCTCACCCACCCACCTTGTGTCTCGCCCCCTGTTTCTCAATGTGTCTCACCCACCACCCTTTGTCTCTGTGTCTTTCCTACCCACCCACCTTGTGTCTGTGTCTCTCTCACACACCCACCCTGTCTCTGTGTCTCTCTCACCCACCCACCCTGTCTCTGTGTCTCTCTCACACTTTCTCTGTGTCTCGCTCACAGTCTCTCTGTCTCGCTCACACTCTCACACCCTCTCTCTCACACCCTCTCTCTCTCTCTCTCTCTCTCACCCTCTCTCACACACCCTCTCTCTCTCTATCTCTCTCTCACCCCCCCTCTCTCTCTCTCTCACACCCCCTCTCTCTCACTCACACCCCCTCTCTCTCTCACCCCCCCCTCTCTCTCACCCTCTCTTCTACACCATCTCACACCCTCACACACACACTCTGGATCTGGATATCTTATTTACCCTATATATCTTAACTGCCCTATACGTACACCAAATTAACCTATAGTGCTTATATCCAGATCTGACTCTCAAGCTTCACACGGGAGACATCAGAATCCCACCTAACCCAGAAGACAGGTAGGGAACACCTCCCCTCCAATGTATAACATTGCGGGAATGAGGGTACCTGGACATTGAGGGACTGCGGATCAGGTAAGATCCCAGCCAGGATTGCTCCTATAGATATTGTGAAGCGGGGGCGTCCCGACACTGGTTAAGGGGTTTAGGAAACTAGTCATTCATATCTGGCTTTCATTTTCTAGATTAGTGAGGTCATCCGACATTTGTACACTTACACACACACACGTAACAAGGACTAATAGTAGTAAATTATAAATGTAATACAAGAAATAAACTCTTATGTCAAAAAAACGAATTGTATTAGTTTCTAGGAATTTATTCCATTTCTTTTTTATAAAGTAGGGCTGGGGGTGGGACTAGGGGTGGGGCTGGGGGTGGGACTAGGAGCGGGGCTTGGTGGAGAGTAGATTTTTTGGTTCGGCGAGTAGATTTCTGTGTGATTTGTCAAGCACTGATTATAGCTGGTAGCCTGAGAACCTGAAACCACTTGAAAAACCTTGGAGAGGAACATGTAAGATTCCACAGTATCAAAAGAAAATCTAAACATTACTATATATGACTATTCAGAAGAATGAGAAAATCATTTATTTGCCAGATGATGAAGCAAACATAAACCAATGATTATTTTGCTTTGCATCAATTTATAAAGAATTTCATGAAATTGATAAAAAAAAGCATGAAATGCAACACTTTTTAAATATGAAAAAAGCCCAGAAGGTTTGCAACTGCAGCGCATGTTGAATTTTATCAGTTTCTCAGTCATTCCAGCAATATTTACACCTGTAGTTTATGTAACAGAGGATTTACTGTATTCGCTTTCCACTTTATTAAACTGCAAATGTCAATTTCAGAAATCAGGATGTGATTATTTTAGGTCTCTTACAAATGCTCATTCTCCTGCAGGTGCTCCAGGGAACAAGAACTCATTTGACACATAAGGAGCTTTGTGTTTGGGTCATGCATGTACCTGGAAGTCAATATAGGATGAACTCTTATTAAAAGGTAATAACTGATATTCCATTACAGGGTTATGACTTGAAGAATAATTTTTTTTATAGGAGCACACTTTGGAGCCTATGAACCCTCACACACCTGCACAGAGCAGGAGCTACAGTGCATGTTTTTCAGGTTTAAAAGTTGATGCTTTAGAACAGTTTTTTGGTTAAGGAATCTTATGTGAAACCCTCTCTAACAGCGCGTCTGAGATCGTATGCATTGTAAGTAGCGCCAACTCTCTCTAATAGTGTGTCTGATGCATTGTAAGGAACCCCAACCTTCTCTAATAAAGCGCGTGAGATCAGATGTATTGTAAAGAACCCCAACTCTCTCCAATAGCCCAGCTGAGATCGGATGCATTGTAAGGAACCCCAACCCTCTCTAATAGCGCGTCTGAGATCGGATGCATTGTAAGAAACCCCAACCCTCTCTAATAGCGCGTCTGAGATCAGATGCATTGTAAGGAACCCCAGCCCTCTTTAATAGCGCGTCTGAGATCAGATGCATTGTAAGGAACCCCAACCCTCTCTAATAGCGCGTTTGAGATCGGATGCATTGTAAGGAACCCCAACCCTCTCTAATAGCGCGTCTGAGATCAGATGCATTGTAAGGAACCCCAGCCCTCTTTAATAGCGCGTCTGAGATCAGATGCATTGTAAGGAACCCCAACCCTCTCTAATAGCGCGTCTGAGATCAGATGCATTGTAAATTCTTCCATATTTGGCACAATTTAAATGACCTAAAAATTACAGGGAACACTCTAGGGATGCCCAGAGAATCCAAGGGTTCCTATGAACCCTGGTTGAAAAACACTGCTTTAGAACATATACTCCATGAAGACAATTTCACAAGACATTAACTTGCTTCATAGCACATGTTAATTATCCTTAGTACTAATCCATTTAATCTTCCTATGTAAATGTATTACAATGTACACTGTGTAATAAATTACCATATCTATTGCCATCACTTCTACTACTATTCCTAACAGCATTACAGCATTGAGAGAATTATACGTACAGTATGAAATTAAAAGGTTAAGGAAAATTGAAAGGGAATAAGGATTGCATGATTCCTACAGTATTATCTACTGTACAGTATGTTCTGAAACTGTCACTCAATAACCTATTCAATGGGCTGCAAAGCCATCTTCACATTGTTGATTTCATATTCATTCAATTAAATGTGACTACAATCTTCCCAGTAAGCTTTACGGCATATTGAATAGGAACCAATTACTTTTCTATAATAGTGTAGAATGGAACCTTGCAGCGCATCTTTGTCTCTATGTTAAGGTGCACTACGCTATGTCTCAGAAGGGCCTACAGTACTATGGTCATTTCCTTTTAATGAATTTAAATTGAAAGTTAATTTTGTTTTTAGGCTCCTGGTTTCCAAATTAGATATATTATGTTCCTTGTCTAAAGCTTTGACTGCCAAAAATTATGTTTAAAAAATAAATTAAAAAAAACCTACAATCTCTGTCCGGGCATTTGTCGTTTGCCTGTCGTGTTTTGTCACTGGGACAGTTTCTGTAGGAGATTGTTGGCTGCGATTGCACAAATTAAAAATGTCTCATTTTTGACACACGCATTAACAGGGCTATGAATGATCTATGAGTATGGACAGGGGGGGGGGGTTAATGAGGAATTGGAGTACTATACAGATGCCTCAGGCTTGTGGGGCTATGGGGCCTAGTGTGCTGAACCATGGCCAGGGTTGTGGTTTCAGTAAAGGTTGCTTTGGAATTTGGTTGCACGTTGCTGTAATTATATTTTTTGCCATCAATTAATGCAGCGGTGCGCAAACTGGGGGACGGGAGAATTTGCAGGGGGGGGGGCGCGGGCTGTTACAGAGGCCCCACTCTCTTCCCCCAGCCATTTAATTTAATGCCGGGGGAGGCATGAGGCCTCTGTAACCTCACTTACCTACTGGCAGCCTGGTCTTCGACGATGCGTCACCATGGCAGTGCACGTCAAATGACGCGGTGGGGTGACGTGACCCGCAACGTTAAAGCCGTGCCTTCGGGGGAGGGGAGGCGCGAAAGCGGCGGCTCCCAGGAAGGGGGCCGCAGCTGAAAATGTTTGCGCAGCGCTGATTTAATGTATTCATTTTAAAAAAAAATATTTTTTTCAATAAATTGATGCAGCCTTTACCACCATTCATGTCTGTTTTGTGTTTATTTTTGTGGTTTTATACGTAGTGGAAGGGAGGGGACAGGTTTTAAATCAGTGCATAAAGCTGCAGTCCAAGCAATATCCTACATGTGTGTTTTTTTAAAGTAAATCAGTTCTGTACTATGATAAAATACATGTAGCATTTAAAAAAAATTAACTCTAAATTACATTTTTAATGTATTATAATTTAACAAAAAAAATTCTCCACAGAACTTTGCATCTTTGGTCCTTTTCTACTGCACTCACAGCCATTTAGTGAACCCCCGAGCCAAATCTTCGCCGATCGATCACAGGAGAATGGATCAATCTGCAATTTAGCTAATTTCTTATCATTGCGTGGATTAGATTGGTGCACATATTAAAGGGGAAAAAACTAAATTACATTTTTTTTTAAACGGCAGCTTGGACTGCGGCTTTAAGAACAGCACTTGGGTAGCTAAGCAATGTCAGAAGCATTCTCTACTACTAATATAGATGCATTTTACTCAATTGCTGCTCTGAAAGTAGATGGTAAAAGATTAACTGTACAATGAAGCAGACCAGTGTCTAGTGTTTGACAGATGAAGGATTGAGAAGGAAAGTGGAAGTGACTTTTCCAAGTTCTTTTCTTACCAGGCCCGTGTACGTCATAGATTAGTGCCTGTTAGAGGCAGGGAAACAAATACAGAAATGATTAGAAATACAGAAAGAGTTTAAAGACTTTAATTTACAATATAATAGGCCTTAAGGGGCACTGAAGTTTAGCACAATTTCATAAATCTTGGTCTAAGGAGGTTATTCCTTTTGTGCTAGAATGGCATTGTAAAAGTACAAAAACATATGTATAAAAGTATTGCACGGTTCAAGAACATGCATGGTTAAAAAGTGTAGGAGCGTGTCACGGTAACTTACACTTTACATTTCTAATAGGTGGGAAATGTATACAGTGAGAAACTCACCTAATGTAATTATATGCAGGTTTGCACACCTCAAGGGTACCAATTGGTCCCTTACAAATGAAGAGGAAAATCTCCCAATATGCCCAAAATATAATAAACAGGACACCTGTTATTAACACAGTGCACAGGGTGAAACGTTTTAATGACAGCGCATAATCTCATTACACATATAGGAGCAAAACGAGGTGCTCCAAATCATAGAGGTGAGGGAAAGAGAATGTGGGGGGGGGGGTAAGGGGGAAAGAATGAGCGGGGGATGAGGGAGAGAGAATGAGAAATGAGAAGTGTGAAGGAGAGAGAATGAGAAATGAGAGGGGGGTGAAGGAGGGAGAATGAGAAATGAGAGGGGGTGAAGGAGAAAGCGTGAGAGAGGGCCTAGGGAGATAGAATGAGAGGAGGGGTTTTTGAGTATGAGTGGGGAGGTGAGTGATAGAGAATGAGGGGGGTTGGGTAAAGAATTAAAGGTGCGAGGGTGAGTCCACTCTCATCCTCTCTCTACATCACCCCCGCTCATTCTCTCTACCTAACCCCCTCATTCTCTCTCCCTCACCCCTATCATTCCCTCTCCCTCATCCCTATCATTCTCTCTCCCTCAACCCTCTCATTCTCTCTCCCTCCTCTCATTCTCTCTCCCTCTCATGTCACATTGTTTCACCCCTTATCATTCTCTCCCTCCCTCTCATTCTCTCACCACTCTTATTCTCTCTCTTCCCCTCTCATTCTCTCTATCCCCCCTCATTCTCTCTCCCCCTCACATCCTTCCACCCTCTCATTCTCTCTCCCCTCTCCTCTCATTCTCTCTCTCCCTTCCTCTCATTCTGTCGCCTCCCTCTCTCATTCTCTTTCTCTCACCCCCCTCTCATTCCCTCTCCCTCACACCCCTCTCATTCTCTCTCCCTCACCACCTCTCATTCTCTCTCCCACACCCCCGCCCCTCCCAGGACAGAACAAAACAAAACAAGTACACACAGGACAGACAGACAGGCACCAACCCCCACCTCTCGCCTGCCCATGTTGCTGCCTCCTCTACTTGGCCCCACCCCCAAGCTCCTGACACCTCCTCCTGAGTGGCTGCATTACCCAGCAGTAGCCAATCAGAATGGAGGGAACTGCCCTGCCCCCTAGCCACTGCCATGTTCGCTCAGGTTTTGGAAACACTGCGCTAGGCTACCAAGGCCTCAAATGTCTCCATTCTAGGTGGCCACCTAGTTGCCCTTGTGGTTAAATCGGCACGGTTAGTAATCAAAATATGGTGGATTAATCTGAGGTTCCTCAGTGTGACGTGTGCGCTGCAGATTCCCTCTTCAACGCCTTCATTGCCTCGTATAGAAAAACGTGCCTCTGTTGCTAAAATGATTATTTCTCATATCATCTCATTCATTGTAGATCTGCAATTTAAACTCCACAGATAGTCATGGTTAAAAAAGTGTATATTATGATGTTCTGATACTGATGATAAACATTTATTGGTAAGATAATTTTTTGCCTGTGTGTTTCTTTTCACACTTTAAACTCTTTTATTGCCAAGGGGGACAGCAACACATTGTACTACTTTGTTCACAAATGTATTATGCAATTGTGTGACTGCACCCCAGGGGATACAATATATACTGTTGTTACAACTGTTTAGAAATGGGGACTTTGCTGTTACAGTACCGTACATGTTAACGGTTTAAGATTGAAGATAATTTACAGGAAAAACATGAACAAAAAGTATCTTCTATGGTTTGATCCAATTAGGGCTCTGTCAAGCTCCATTAAAAATAAAGATTTTGCTTTTGCAACAGGAAGTCTACAAGATCAGCTGCTAATGTCTTGGAAAACCATGCATACAGTACCACTCATTCATCACAGAATAGTGTAACAAACCTCACTGCAGATAAATAAAATAAGAAGTTATAGAAAAAATACACGTTGTTTCTTTGTCTGTTTCAAACCCTTCTGGATTACATTGGTGATTTCAAAACACACACACACACACACACACACACACACACACACACACACACACACACACACACACACACACACACACACACACACACACACACACACACACACACACACACACACACACTAGATATAGTTATCGATAGATATAGCTCTATCTCTATTTCTCTCTTTCTATCTCTCTAGCGATATATATCTATCTCTATATTTCTATCTCTATATCGATATATCTATCTCTATATCTATCTTTATATCTATATATATATTTGAAACCTGTATCCTGTCAATAAATCCCCACTATTTACACATACTGTAAGCAAGGCCGAAAATGTGCCAGACCCCTGTAAACTTCAATAGCTACAGTATGTGCGAGGTCAAGCTGCCCAAGTAGCTGTGAGTCAAAGCAACAATGCAATGGAATGAAGGTCCCATTGTGTGAGCTCCCATACAGTGTGTCAGTGAACTGAGTCCCACTTTGTATGAATGGAGAAATGCTGAAATATTTGGGGAATGTCAGCAATTCTGATGAAAGCAACTTTGATCTTCAATTTCCCATGATCATTAATTTTTCTAAAAATATAACGGCCAGAATAGTTCTCCCTTATCTCTGACAAGCCCTGCCACTAAAATGAATGGTGTTTGATTGCTTTCTATCATAGTTATTGAAGCGGTTATATGACAGATGCATCTACTGTATACTGAATTTTTCAATACGAATTATAGGGAAAGGAATTACCTGAGCGAGATGAACGCAGTGAAACGCGATTTAAAGATAAATGCACCAAAGTGCTGTATTTATAACAGACCACAACGTTAATAGTAACAATTATAACAAGTGCTGAGAGGATAACTGTTATTATATTAACCAATTACCACTCCCTTTTATGACTTATAAATAATCTATGATTATGATACAAATTAAAGACACATAATAATAATAATAATAATAAATAAAAAAACATAAACACACATATTACAACTAGAAAATATATTGGAAAACCAAGGAAATGTATTAACAGGGGCCCAAAAAATGGCACAAGGCTGCATCACTGCAGTTACATTGATTAACTTTAAAAAAAAAAATCAATTTGTTTGTTTCTATTGGAAAAAATATTGCATATATATTTAAAAACATTGGTAAAAAGAGCTCAGACATAGTACCATTATTTTTTAAACAACATCGCTAGCTGATCTTAATAATTTATTTTGAAGCACTTTCACGTTCTGTAGAAATACACACACATTGTTGTAGCAGATGTATGCTGAAGAAAGCGGTCATACTGTACAGATGGAGCAGTCGTTATTGCTTCCGCAAGCGCATTACACACACAGCACGCAAATGGGAGCAACCGCCATGCTAAATGCATTAGCCGCATGCAAAAAGGGGTAGGACTAATGTGAAAAGGGGGCGGAATTAACGGAATTAACGTACCAACGGAAGGGGGGAAAACGCCTGCTATATGTGTATATAGCTTCATATGGGCATGTGTGAACCAGGATAATTAAAGGCAAGTTCAACTCAAGAGAAGAACTATAGTGATAACATTTTGCAAAGAGTCAAATAAAATGTTGTTATGTACACAATATACGATTTATAAATGTACAGTGTGTGTGAGAGAGATACAAGGAAGGGGTACTGTGAAAGCAAGATCATTTGAGTGACTAAAGATGAGGCGTATGAGAGACAAATGAACGTGTACAGATTGGAAAAGAGAGTGTGAAAGAAAGATTAAGCGCAGGTGTGGCCAATACCAGTCCTCAAGAGCTACCAACAGGTCAGGTTTTCAGGATATCCCTGCTTCAGCATACTGTAGGTGGCTCAATAAGTGGCTCAAAGACCACCACCTGTCCTGACGTAGGGATATCTTGAAAACCTAACCTGTTGGTGGCCCTTGAGGACTGGAGTTGGCCACCCCTGATTTAGAGAAATAGATTAACACTACAAGAGAAGATAATATTCAGACTTAGGGCCTCATGCAGAGAGCAGCGCTATGCAGAATTGGAGAGGGGGAAATTTTTTACCTTTTTTGGAGAGTTTTTATGTCCATATGCAGAAAGGGCAGAAAACTGCCTTTCTGCATATGGAGAGTTTCAACCAGCGCTATTAGCGCTGTTGAAAGTACTGGGGAAAAAAATCGCGTTTTTTTTTTTTTCCCTCTCCACCGGCCGCGGAGCGCCAGCTGCTTGGTGGAGAGGGAAAATGTTGAAAATCGCGCCATTTTTTTGCCGCGAACAGCCACTAGATGGCGATCGCGGCTCTCTGCATACGGCAGAGAAAAAAACTGGAGAGAATTTAAACTCTCCAGGCGCGCGGCGAATTTGAAGGGGAAAAAAAAAAATGGCGCTTTTTTTTAAACTTGCCGGTTTCTGCCTTTCTGAAGGCAGAATCCGCCAATTAATGCCGCTTTCACTTTTTGCGCTGCTCTCTGCATGAGGCCCTTTGAGATCAAAGGAGAGCAACAGAAGAGAAAACAAAAATAAATGGTAAATTAAATGCAAATGATAGATGTATGAGAGGGGCCATAATAGAGTAAACTCATGTAGAGAAGCATCATACAGGGAAGATGAGAGAGGTAAGGAATGAGAAAAGTGAGACACGTGAAAAACATAGGCCCTTATACAATATGCTCTGAAAGTTGTCTTCCTCTTGCTTGGGAAAAATCACTGCCTGTATTTGTCGTGCTAAATTGTAAGGCATCTCGACCCAGATTTACTAATTGATGCTGGCCTTAGCATGCTTTAACTCCTTATCAATTGAATGGGAGTTAAAGCAGCAGTTCCTCTGGGCCCACCCTCCACCCTTTTTGTATTGTACACTACGTCACAGATGACAAAGCTTCTGCGTGATGGGAGAAACTTCAACCTCCATTTTGTCTACCCTAGGAGGGGACAGTAGCAGTGGCAACTTCCCCGATATGCATCTCTGGAACCAGGGTGTCCCGGAAAAAACGGATTCTAAAAGACCTTCCAGCATTTCCAAACCGTGCGAGAAAGGCTTTTTAGAAGCGATTTCATTACTACATTTAATTTCAGATTCTATAAAGCCAAAATGGCTCAAACCTCTTGAATTCTAGTAGCTCTAGTAACTTAAAAATAAAAAACCATTCAGAATAACGTGCAGTTTTTTTCTCGTCATCGAAAGGCTAGTGAGATTTCATGATTCCAACACACAGGCCTGATTCTGCTCTTCTGAATATGCTTAATTGACTATTGTATTATAATTTCTGCCCTTCTACACTTTTGATTATCTCATGAGGTACAGTACATTGCTGCACAAAGTTAATACAGGCATACCCCGCATTAACGTACGCAATGGGACCGGAGCATGTATGTAAAGCGAAAATGTACATAAAGTGAAACACTATCTTTTTCCTACTTATCGATGCATGTACTGTACTGCAATCGTCATATACGTGCATAACTGATGTAAATAACGCATTTGTACAGGCTCCATAGTCTCCCCGCTTGCGCACAGCTTCGGTACAGGTAGGGAGCCGGTATTGCTGTTCAGGACGTGCTGACAGGCGCATGCGCAAGCTGCCGTTTGCCTATTGGGCGATATCACCTTACTCGTGAGTGTACTTAAAGTGAGTGTCCTTAAACCGGGGTATGCCTGTAGTAACAATTATAACACGTGCTTAGAGGATAACTTTTATTATATTAACCAATTACCCCTCCCTGTTATGACTTATAAATAATCTATAATTATGATACAAATTAAAGACACATAATAATAATAATAATAATAATAATAATAATAATAATAATAATAATAATAATAATAATAACATATTTTCACCTATATAAATATAATTACACGCAAAAACCTATAACATTTAAAAAAAATACCTGTACCTGATTCGATGCCTTATTGTTTCATTAAATGACAGATGGCCTGATTAAATGGCAAATTGCCAAATTAGCTGCCTATTTAAACTCCCCAGCAAAAATTAACTTCCTGATTGTCAAGATAGATAGAGTTTGTGAGTGGTGGTGTTTGCAGTGAGGCATGCATGACAGACACAGACACAGGAAGAGACAGAGAGAGAGAAGACAGGGGGAGGTTGATAAAGACAGGCTGAAGGGCATCTTTTATAGGCCCAGAAACACCTTACAGGGGTGCAAAGAGCAGGAGGTAGGGAACAGATACAGGTTTTAGCAATAAAGCTATATTTATGTTAACATTTTAAATATTAGAGAAATACAATACGAGTCAACTTTCATTGATTAACACATTTATTGCGTTTAACATTTTTGTGAAATCATTTTTTCCATCCCCTTTTTGGTGCTGCTGTTGCTGGCAATCTTGATGATTGCCTGGCTCCTTCTGGAGTAAGTGGGCCACATCTAAGGCAGAGTTCCCGGTGGTCACGGCGGCGCGCGCTACGGCGTGCGAGCCACACACCACAGCACAGCCGTCTATGGGGCAGGCCCCAGTGGCTGTGTGAATGTGGGCGTGCAAAGCGCTGTGACGCGTACACTAGCAGGTCACGTGGTCGGCGCGCAGCCAATGGAAGGGCAGATATGACCTGTCATGGCCACGCCCCTGTCATGTCGCTGCCTCCCCGTGCTCCCCTACAGACCGCCGATTGCGGCTATAGTCTTTGCACGCGCCGCCATACGGCCAGCCATGCAGCAGGGAGGACTGGGGCCATAGCCTTACACTTGTTGGGTTTGTTGTGGGCTTTCTTGGCATTTCAGTGGTTGCGGATGTAGATGGTATTGCGTGTTCTTGCATCGATGGAGCTGTTCCCCACATGACACCATGCCATCTCAGAGAATGCTGCCCATTTCAGTTAATGTTCTGCAAGCAGCTATTGTTGCAGTTGCTGTGGTCATTTTCTCCTGTGCCTTAAGCTGCTTGTTTTAATTTGCAGCAATATATTTTGGTGTATTATTTGTGTCCTTCATCACACTTTTTTTTTCTTTGAATTCAGATGTAACTTCTTTTATCTGCTTCTGGTGATATTCCCTCTGGTTTGATACAAAAAGTATCTTGCCGAAACATTGGCCTCTCTTCCTATTCTGAATCCAGCATTATTGATGGGAGGTCCTGGGAAGGTGATCGCTCAGATCTTGGCAACATGCCCTGTTTTGAAATCTCTGGAGACTCGTACCTTTGCCCCTCCAGCTCTGGAGTGTATGAGCCAATAAAAAGTATCGGTGATATGGCTGGTGATTGACGTAATGGTGAACCATGGCGTGAGAATGGAGATGATGACCTGTAAGATAGAACATGGTAAGTAAATGGTAACAGTTAAATACTGTATGTATATACAAATATTTAAAACCAGAGACAGAACATAAAACACAGACAGAGCTCAGTGCACATCCAGTGAAACTCATACACGGTACAGTGCCTAAATATATATGTATAAATATCTATTAAATAAAATGGTCTTTTAGTTTAACATTTTAGCCAAATTGTTGTAAGCCCTTGAGCCAACTGCACGGCAGACCACGTTTCAAGGGTCCCTAACACTAACATAAATTCTTAATAACCTGTGCAATACCAGGAAGAATGATTTATAATAAATCTGTCAATATTAGTTGCAAAGTTCTAAATCTGATTGAAGCTTTTATTCACCTGTACATTACCAGGAAAAGCACTCTGTATTAGATTTGTCACAATCATACTGCAAGCAAGCAAGTTCCCTTAAGAGTGGGAGATGCTATGGAGTGAGCTTTTAACCATTTAAATGTGGGAGGGTTAAGCTTCAATTAGGTAGGAGGTTGCCACCCTCCAATCAGCTAAGACTAGTTTTGCAATTCTTGTTCAGCTAGACTTAGCTGATTGGAGGGTGGCAACCTCCTACCTAATTGAAGCTTACCCCCTCCCACATTTAAATGGTTAAAAGCTCACTCCATATCATCTCCCACTCTTAGGGGAACTTGCTTGCTTGCAGTATGATTGTGACAAATCTAATACAGAACGCTTTTCCTGGTAATATACAGGTGAATAAAAGCTTCAATCAGATTTAGAACTTTGCAACTAATATTGACAGATTTATTATAAATCATTCTTCCTGGTATTGCACAGGTTATTGAGAATTTATATTAGTGTTAGGGACCCTTGAAACGTGGTCTACCGTGCAGTTGGCTTAAGGGCTTACAACAATTTGGCCAAAATGTTAAACTAAAAGACCATTTTATTTAATAGATATTTATACATATATATTTAGGCACTGTACCGTCTTTGAGTTTCACTGGATGTGCACTGAGCTCTGTCTGTGTTTTATGTTCTGTCTCTGGTTTTAAATATATATTGCCATGCTCAGTAGCACTCCTCTGTGACACTCATATGCTTATATATATGTTGTGGTTATTTTGGGGGTTCAATAGGAGCTTGTTAGGTGTCCAGTATGTTTTGTATATACAAATAATCAGGAAAAGCGCTAAGAACTCTTAAAAAAACAGTAATATGACTATCAGAGATAAACTATCTATGTGACACTAAACTGAATAAATTCTGGTGGGTGCTGCTGGATAAGGACTGTTCCAAGTCCAAAAAAAGGGCAAAAAGGGAAACCACAAGAAAAATAAGGCACAAATGGAGAAAAAGAGATTTATATTGAAGGACGTTCACAAAAAGTGAATGAGTAAAGAGTAGTAAGATATACACTCACGTGGAGTGCCTAGAGACCATGCGCACCAAGTAGATCAAATGGGTGCCTTCTGTAATATGTCTCCCACGTTCTTCCTCTCCATAGAGATTTTTACATGTAAAGAAAACAAAGCAACCTCAGAGCGCAATACAGTATGAAGAAACTTTTTATATAATATTTCAGGGACAATTCCCTAACAATTCACAAAGTGAGGAGGCTTTAAAACTTGGCTGAGACTTTCAATAGTGCGGAGCCAGCTGGTGCAGAAAAAAAACTCCCTTCTCATGTGTGAGTCTCTCAATGCCGGAGTCAGACATCAATTCTAGGGTTTTCTGTCCATCGACACCACACCTCCCTCAACCTACCTGTTGTTTCAGGTAGTTCCTGCTTCCTCAAGGGATTGTATACTCCGCCCATTTAACCAGTCTTAAATAGTCCTATTAATCACCCCTACCACTCCTATTTATAACATACATCTCTTACATAAAATAAAATCTAATACATATCCTATTTCACTTTAATACTTAAATAATGACTAGAAAGATTTTGCATTATACTGTATATATGTGTGTGTGTGTGTGTGTGTGTGTGTGTGTGTGTGTGTGTGTGTGTGTGTGTGTGTGTGTGTGTGTGTGTGTGTGTGTGTGTGTGTGTGTGTGTGTATGTGTGTGTGTGTGTGTGTGTGTATGTACCATGTTATCCGAGCTTAATAATCAAAAACAAATAGTGTATACCATTCTGTGGCTAACTAAATGCTTTTACTTGTCTGAGCTTTCGAGATACACTGATCTCTTCTTCGGGCAATGTTACAATGGATAAAGCAAGATAAGTTTTACTTTAAAACAGCCTGGAATGTTATCTGTGGATGAAACCTATCCCTCCCCCCTGTGCAGTATGCGATTTATGACTTTAGGTGTTAAGTGGTCCCTGAATGTTTGTGATGTAAGAGTGCATGTGTGTAAATATAAATTTATAAAGTGCCCACAGTGTATACAGCACTTTACAAAAGGTGTGTGTGGAGGGGGAGTGCATACCATTGGTGTTGGTGGGTGTTGAAATGTAAGAGTGTGTTACATTACTATAAATGTGTGTGGATACTATGTAGTCCCTATTGGTATATAAGGATAGAAGTATTTATAGGTGCCCATACTCAAAGGTAATCTTAGAACACCGAAAGAGAGACGGTTGTATGAATACAAATATATTAAACTGTTCGGCACACTGACCGGTGGCCTAAACCGAGACCGCAGTTTCATGTGCCACCACACAAGAGAACTCTCTTCCCATGAGTGCTAAATCCAATGAGAGAGGAGAGAAGGGAGTTTTTTCATGCACCAGCTGGCTCCGCACTATTGAAAGTCTCTTCCAAGTTTGAAAGAATCTTCACTTTGTGAGTTGTTAGGGATTTGTCCCTGAAATATTTGATAAATGTGTTTTCATATTGCGCTCTGAGGTTGCCTTGTTTTCTTCACATGTAAAAATCTGTGGCTCAGATGTGGGGATACCTAATAAAAGTGGGAAATAATGGATAATAGAGTCAGTCTGCCTGTAAGACTGGTTTGGCTAGTTCTCCTCACCACTAATATGTTGAGAGCAATGGTAACAGTTCTTCTTTATCCAATATCATGTATAATTACATGAGAAACCCCATTGGGTAGTACTCACAAGATGGAGAAAGTTCTTTACTCTGTGGCGTGCTTCAGCAAGTAGATATCTAGATAAAGTTCCAAAAATTGGAGAAAAAAACGGTGCACAGCAACAACAATTGTATGGCTAGGCACGTCAAATGTAGGTTAAAACTATTTATTTGGATTGGGTGATGGCAACAGTTACTCAACGCGTTTGTTTGGTTATCATTTAACTTTTTGGAGTCATTGTGGCCATTTCCATAGTGTGAGGGTGAGTGTATAATGTGCGTAAGAAAGAGATGTTAGGAGTACGTGTAATATTATTATAATTATAATTAATGAATCATTATTGTATTGTTTTCAAGGTGATGCAGAATATGGATTTCAGAACACTTCTGTACCTCTTAGAACCTCTCAAGTTCTTCTTGAATAAGCTATGATTCACACATCACTAAATGTCCTCAAATACAACAAGTTTTTATAAATAGTCAGGGAGCAGAAATAATTCTATATTTTTTTAGATGAAGGAAAGCCTGGCCTCCTGATGTTCAAGGGATTATTTAAGAATATTAGGAAGAGAACAATGATATTAATGGAAATAAGAAAGTAGAAAAATGTCTAATATTTAGGTGGGGTGATCATTACATACATCACAGAAACACCATCTTCATGAGCTGTGCAAATGGCATTGTTAAATAGCGGAGTTAAAACTTTTTTTTAGCTCAGAATAAATGCTTTTCAGTGAGTCTTTTTTTAAATTCTTTGGTTGTCTTCTTTCTCACTTCCCTGTAGTGCTCTTTTTCCTTCTCTTTGTACCGATCCTGTGAGTCATGATCTTGTAAAACTGAAAATCTGTTCTTGTTTTCCAAATAATCTGGAATGGGGTTTTCTCTAAAAAATGAGCTCTAGGTGTAAAAGTATTTTTATTGTTAGTCGTTTATTTTATATTTCTATAGGTACCTCTATGAGGTCTTGAATTGTACTCTCTAGGAGGAGTAGTACTATACTTATGATTAAACTAATTTCCTTCATAGCCACCTTTTCTTGGATAGACTTTGTTGCTATTATCTTCTATGTATTGCAATTTTGGTGTATGAAGCGATATGGCACATGACTTTTTTGTTCTCTAAAATTTGTAGAGCAATTATTCCTCTCATTGGGATTTTTCCTGTAGGGTCTTGGGGAAGCGAGGAGGGGAGGTTTTCTATCCATCTAAAAACGCTTCCCTCCTTCTGGTTTTTATTTCTGTTCCAACTTCTATAGTTTCCTTTGGAGTAGTCTTCCTCATCCATTAAAACCTTTTTCTGTTTCACAACAAGTATATTCTGTTCCAAATTACCAAGATTTTGTTTGGTAATTCCCTAACTTTTGCTTTGAACATACTATTATTATTCAGTGGTTCTAATTTATTTTTAATCTCATTGATTTCTTCATCACGTTTGTTTAGACTATCTCTGGGATACATGGTGATTAGGCGCATGAGTTCACAAGAACAGTCGTCTAAAGCTTTGTTCCATGCTGTAGTAAACAGCTCATTATTGTATTCAAAAGTTACGTTCTTAAAAATTCTCAGGCCTCTAGGAATTCAATCACTTTCTAGATATTTCTCCAAGAAATGAAATCCCACCACTTTTTAGTTTTTTGCATTAATAGTCTCTAGTCTCTCTAGTTGCTCAAATTCAGTTTTCTACATTTATACAGTATGTGAATATATATAATTTTGTTTCTTTGTTATCACATTTTGGTATTCGATATTCACAAAGAGGAGCACCCAGTTGATGTTTTTGGTGTTTTATTTGTGTCCTAATACTTGAGGCTGCACCTATTGTAGATAAATATATTTTTTGTACTTCATTTGATATAATATCTGTTTTTACATATGGACACCACCACACCAAGTGAGGTCTCTAATGTTTTCACTAAAAGACTAACAAGAACAAAAGATCTAGACTCTATGTTTAGAAAAATCAATTTACCGAAAATTACTGTAGGGAGACTATTATGATTAGAGGCCTGAGCATCTTTTTGGGGATTCCTGAATAACAATGGTGTTAACCTAAAATTCATGTCTAAATCAAGTAGACCAAAGATGGATTTTCTTTATCTAGTGATCTATATAGAAAATGATACCATCATCACAAGGACATTTTTCCAAACAGTAGATAGTAAAAGCTATAGCCTAAAATCGAGTTATCACCATCACAAATGGATCTAAGTCATGGATCATATTGTTTGGGCAGTTAAAGCAGATTAAACGCAACTGCACAAAAGAGGTTTTGAAAGCCAAGCTGAAATTTAAAATAAATAAATAAATCCTGGAAAGGAATTATGATGCTGATATAGTTTTGTTGAATACAAGTTCTTTAAAAAGTGAAGAACTGCTCCCAAGAAGGAATCAATCGTTAATAAAAAAAAAGATTTCCAGGTGGCATTCATCACCCAATTTAATAGGGAGGCACCTAGGACTATGAGCACTATACTGAAAATAAGCAATGGCATATTTTGAAAAAAGATCCCCTCTTAAAAGATATCATTCCCTACTAACCCAAGTGATTTTCAAGAAAGCCTCTAACTTGAAATATAAGTTAGCCCAAAAAAAAAGAAGGAGCAAAAAAAGTATGGGCTAAAAAAAAAAAAAAAAAAGGTTTTTATGGATGCCGTGCATTTAAAGACTACACTTCTCGTTAACACAAGAAACGTCTTTTTAAATCGTCTAAAACAGGTGAATGTTTGAGAACAGAACAATAAACTGTCAAGCAAATTAAGTATGTATATATTGGTGTGCTCATGTGGGATCGAGTATGTGGGAAGGACATCAAGACAGGTACATGTTAGAATACTGGAACATATTGGGAATATTAAAAAAACATGTCCTCACTCAGTGTATCCAAACACTGGATTTTTAAATTGAAAATGTTATATCCAGACAGTCTCAATATAGAAATAGATATTGGGGCTTTTAATGTGTAAACAATCTGCCTGAGAGAATCTCCTTGATATTCATGTTATATGTTAAGCTGTAAAGAACTGGCAAAGTGTAAGTTTGCATACAACTGCTATTAGTATATTTTAATTAATATTTAAAGCTGCAGTTCAAGCAATATCCTACATGTGTATTTTTTTTAAATTAAACCATTTTAAAGACATTTTTAATGTATTCTAATGTAACAAGCATTTTTTTCCCTATAGCAACCATTTACAAAGTCACGTCCCCTTTCCCTTCTGAAACAGCATCACCTTTTTGAGCCCTGCCCTCTAGCAGTGAACCAATTGAATCTAGTACCTGTCTGGTCACATGATCTTCATCAAAGAACTTTGGCTGTCAGAATGGCAGCAGAATGGGACCCAAGATGCATTTAGTGAGCCACGAGCCGAATCTTCAGTGATCGATTACAGGAGAACGGATCGATCGGCAACTTAGCTAATCACTTGTCAGTGTGTAGATTGTATCGATGCACATATTGAATGGGAAAAAAAACATAAAAAAATAACGATAGCTTGAACTGCAGCTTTCAATTGATCTGCACAATTGGTTTCCTTTCTTCTCTTCATTACCTTTTCCGAGCCAAGCTGCCTCAAACAGAGATGGATCTGAGTATAGCTGCAGCTGACTAAAAGAACTCTGATATATGGTTTCTAATTGTATCCAACCTATATATTGTTACTCTTTATAACCTTTTTTCAACACTTACTACATGTATGTTACATTTCTCTTTATGGATATATGGTTAGACCAAGCGCTGCCCACTACACACCGATATTCACCTTGAAAAACACTGTTTGACATTATTTATTGACTTATAAGTATTTGATATTCACAAGAAGGAGCACCCAGTTGTTGTTTTTGTGCATTATCTCTACACCCTGTTGCACGACACACATATGACGAGATGGGGCCATTTTTTCTCGGAATTTGAATCTGCTGCAGATTGGCCTATTCCTTTCAGCCACGGATTTCTGCGTCTCAGTCAGAAAAGAAAATCTACCGGTTTTTTTTCTATTACTGAAAATCCAAATCCGAATCCGACAAACGTTAAATCCGACGTCGGATTTTTTTTTTTATAATCTGAAAATCTGAGCATCATGGATATATTTTAAAGAATCTGCATGGGCTAAAGTTGCTGAAATCTGATTTTGGATTTCTACGTGCGGATCGGATTTTACCTGAAAAGCCTAGGAAAATCCGAGGAGGGAACCAGTCTGCACCTCTCTACACTTATGATGGATAGTGTGACTTGTCAGTGCATTAAAGATTTGGGGCTGGGCAAGCAAGAGAAAGAAAGGAAGAATGTTTATGTTTTGCCCACTTTGTAACTTTTTGGGGCGGACTCTTTGTTTTATGTGGACATGGACAACGTTGTATGCTTCTGTCGAGGAAGACGGGATCGCTGCTAAATTAAGAAAAGAAAACAGGTTGTGGACTCTGAAAATGCAAAGCTTCCCTAATACATGAAAGCTAATATTGCACTAATCCCGGATAGAGGAATGTGAACTCGAAATGACAGCAGTCTACGAAAACAAATGCTAACCTTACTGCAAAGCCAAAATGACGTTCCTGAGATGGAAACAACTGTACCTGGGATTTAAGTGACTGTGGAGTATCATGTAGTGCAGGCCTGAACAACTCGTAAAGTGAGAAGGGCCGAACTAATCCAAGGAAAAAAAATTTGGGCCGCACGGGTAAAAACTTCATCATCATCATCATCATCATCATCATCATCATCCTCTCCTCCAGCACCTATCATCATCATCATCCTCAAATATCTCCCCCAGCACCCCTCATCATCATCCTCATATCTCCACCAGCACCCTTCATTATCATCCTCATATCTCCCCCAGAGCCCCTCACTATCAACCTTTGCGATACTCCCCATCTATCTCTCATACCCCCATCTCTCTCCCTCACCCACACACATAATACTCCCCCTCTACATCAAACACACAATAAACCCCTGCAGACCACACACATCCCACTCCCCCTGCACCTCACATCCCTCTCCCCCCTGCACCTCACATCATTTTCCCCCCTGCACCTCACATCACTCTCCCCCCTGCACCTCACATCACTCTCCCCCCTGCACCTCACATCACTCTCCCCCTGCACCTCACATCACTCTCCCCCCCTGAACCTCACATCACTCTCCCCCCTGCACCTCACATCACTCCCCATGCACCTCAAATCACCCCCTTGTACCTCAAATCACTCCCCCCCTGCACCTCACATCACTTCCCCCCCTGCATCACACATCTCCCCCCTGCACCTCCAATCACCCTCTTAGACCTTCAATCACCCCCTGCACCTCCAATGACCCTCCCCTGCACCTCCAATCACCCCCCCTGAACCTCCAATCACCCCCCCTGCACCTCCAATCACCCCCCTTGCACCTACAATCACCCCCCTGCACCTACAATGTCCCCCCCTGCACCTCCAATCACCCCCCTTGCACCTCCAATCACCCCCCTTGCACCTCCAATGACCTCCCTCTGCACCTCAAATGACTCCCTCCTGCACCTCCAACGACTCCCCCCCCCTACCTTGGTTTGCTGCGGAGGCGGCAGAGCAGGCAGGATGTTCACGCACGCGCTCTAGCAAGCAGCAGGCACGGAAGTGCCTCAATGCTAGAGCGCGCTGCTGCCGTGGCTCGAGGGGAGAGCTGGCTCTTGGGGAAGGGGGAGAGCGGTCTCCTGGGGAAGGGGGAGAGCGGTCTCCTGGGGGAGAGGGAGAGTGGGCTCTTGGGGGGGAGAGCGGGCTCTTAGGGGAGCGGGCTCATGGGGGAGTGGGAGAGTGGACTCGGGAGGGAGGCGGAGGGGTAGAGAGGACTTGGGAGGGAGGGGGAGAGAGGAAAGCCACTGCAGGCCGCACAGTGAGTGCAGGGGGCCGCGTGTTGTGCAGGCCTGATGTAGTGCATTTAGGGCTGAGAGCCCAGTACAGCAAAACTGTGGTGAGCACAACTCCTCGGCTACTAGGATCATTTTTGCTCAAGTCAAGAGGGACAGCATTTCCTGAACAGTGCAGCCATGCCCTCCGCTCTGGCTCTTCTGCGACAATCTGTGGATCCAAGGCAATATGGGCCATGTCCTGATTGTGCCTGTTTGTTGGGGAGGGACTGAGTGTTACGGAGAGAAATAAGCACATGGAACAGGGAGTGACCAAATCACTCATTCTCATGATTGTGTGTGCTGGACTATTTCACTGTGGTTTTGGTGAGATGGCGACTGCTACCAGTATTACAAGGGAGTGGGGACCTGAGCAAACCAACGAATACGTCCCTGAATTTCCCACAGAACGTGCCTCATCCCTATAACAGTCGACCTGAGTTGGCGGAAGGAGTACACAACCCTGAACTTGTGAGTTCCACCCCAGAAGGAAGGAATGATTCTGTAACTATGTTATCGTTGCTGAAATTCCTCTAGAGACCCTATCAGCGGGACCACTGAAAGGTAACGCAATCACTGGAGGTGATTGAGGACCCGCCTGAGATTCTGCAGATGGCGGAGCCTGACGATCCAATTAATGTTTTCTACAGTGCTATAAGATTACATATGATTAAAGCAGGGGTCTCCTGAGCTGAATATAATGTGGGTCAGCTCAGAAGACCCCCCGACATCAATCCTGTGGAGTAAAAATTTATTATACTCCATATGCACATCGCGAATCCGATCTCGCCACTCTTTAGATGGTGGAAACAATATATACGGGTATAAGTTTACATCCATAGTAGAAGGCGCTAGCTTCCGTGCTCCTCGGCACAGCGCACGCACGCCTGCAGCAGGAAATATTTCCTGTTCTGCAGCCAGAGGTGACAGGGAGGCATCGGGAGGCATGGCTGTGATGTCACAGAACTGGTTTGCCCTCATTGGGTGAACCACTCATGTGACCCAACAGTCACACAGGAAATACAAACAGGTTTTTAGCACAAAGCGCCGTTCTCCCCATAGTGTATGTGCACGCGCTATAGCTTGCGCACTATGCACTGATACATTGTCATCCTAGTGTTTGTTTTGGCGTGAGCTGCATAGCTTGCGCCGTATCCTGCACTATGGACATAGCCTAAGGCTATGGAACCAGTGCCTTCTACAGCGCACGCCTTGGCGTGTGCTGTGCGTACAAGCACCGCCCTCCAATCAGACCGGAAGGTGCAGCCATGCTGTACTGTAAGTTTTCAAATACAAAAAACAAATTGTATTTGCAACTTGCGATGGAGGTGTGGCCAACCCCCCCCACCAGCGGTTCAGCCAATGAGGGTGAACCAGCCGTGTCAGCCGTGTGAGGTCATGGCCATGCCCCTGGAAAATTCCAGCCATGCCCCCGTCACAAACTTCTGCTTCTTCTCTTGGACCGCAGATCGCGTGAAGCATTGTGCACGCGCCGCCCCCCCCCCCCCTCTGCCAGGCCCGCGTGCTACTGTGCACACTGGGACCGGCCAAAGGTGCGATTTGCATATTGAAGCTACTTCAATAGCAGTAACTGGCAACAAATGCGAGTTTCAACATTTTTTGAGCTACCAAATGGCTTTATATTGCTCATTAAAAAGTCATTTCCAAGCGATTTTGGCATGTTATCAACGCTTTCTGAATAGGTACAGATGCAAACTTGCTTGGAAAGTGTATTTAACAAGGGTTAAATCACTTATCGAAGCTACCTGAACAGGCCCCTTAGACTTAACGACTACTCAATAATACAAGAACAAAAGAGAAGAAATTAAGAGACTGGATCAGGAGACTCAGCGGGTGACCAGAATGATTAGCCAATAATCTTCCCAAAAATACTCAAGTATTCTCCTGATACACTGTATGGCGTACTTGCAAAATATTCATTGCCTACAATGCATATTTCGCTTAAACTTTCAAAAAAAAAAGTTCACTAGAACTTTTTAACCTAAAACGTTTGGGTCAATCTGAACTTTGTAATTTTGAATTTCGCCAGAGAAAAATCTACTCTGAAATATGTTTTTTTTTGTTTTTTGCAGGACAGAAAAGGGGAGGATCAATACCCATTTTTCCATCTGAGGAGACTCTTACTTGACAATTGTTATTTGTACTTTTAAAAAGTTAGATTTTTTGCAAATAATAAATAAAGGATGTTTTACTTTCCTTCACATTAGTATATTTTCTTCAATTTCGTGCACTTTCACTGTTTCACTTACTTTCTCTAAACAATGACATATGTAAGCTGTTTGGTATCAGTAATTGGGATTGTTAGTGTACAGACTGAGAACACTTTAGATTTCATTGTGCTCAAAGCAGTTATTTAACTTGTCTTTTTCTATTAATCTACCGCTTGAGGAAAATTCCCTGGCAGTTAAGAGAGCTGATTGTTACGGAAGTGACGTCACTGGTGACGGAAGTGATGTCACTGCTGGCAGAAGAGGCCATCAGCAACGTCAGTGTTGCCAGCTTCCACCAGCAGGAGTCACCGGAGAGGAGAGGAGAGGAGGAAGGCAGGCACCACCCCATCATCATCATGGGGGAGAGAGAGCGCCCCCCCACCCCCAGTGAGCCGCCAAAGCACCTGACGTCACATGACCCCGGAGCGTCATTTGAGCCGCGAGCTCCGGAGCAGGCAGACAGTGGGGCACAGCAGAAAAAGTTTGCGCTCCCCTGCTCTAGTCTATATTTTAACACATACTTGACCCTAACATTTTATCCATTACCAAATGAAATTATGCGTGTTACAATACAAAGAGAGTACAATGTGCCCTCGTACTGTGTTATATTTCTGTATTAGTGGCCTCTTTTGAACATCTTCCCATAAAGTAAGTTCTCTTTATAGTAGCATGGTGTGGTTTAGACTTCATTTCTCTTGTCTTGCCACATAATAAATCAGACATTTTCAGCACCAGGTAGTAAAACAGTTTGCTTTGAAGTGTAACTTTAGATGTCTAATCTTTCAGCAATAACAAGTCTTGTCCAGTTAATTTGTGTCCTGTTTCCTCTGACCATTTTTTTCTACTTTGTGGTTATTTAACAACTGGATTTTGTAGTCCAGATGTTTTAGAGAAAAGTAGTAAATGATTGTATACTTAGAATTTCATCCCACCCAAGTAGTTGCTGCATCAACCGATTTATTTAAGCCTTCGCAGGCAATGTTTTATGCTGCTAACACTATGGTAATCACCAGAACAGACAGGCATTCCTGCTACAATAGTTCTTTTTGTTTTTGTTTTTGTTTTGCTGGGACATGGTCTGAAACCAAACAGAAACCAACACAAACCTCATAAACAGTGTAATGTCACTGAATAAATATAAAAGTGTCTATCAGGAAGCTAATGTGGTTAGTGTTATTTTGCTGATGATTGCTGTGCTATTCCTGCCAACGTTCAGGGTGGGTATTTGTTTGCACTGTGTCATTGATGCAAACATTTATCATGTTAGAACTACTGGAAAATATATGCAGCAATTTAGAAAATCATTTCTGCCTCGGAATGAAATCCTTAAATCATTGAAATTACAGAGGCGTGAAAGAATTAGAAAGAATGACTTGTCATTGATCTTGTGTTTAGAAGAGTACATGATTATGTTTAATAAAATATTGGATACTTCACACTCTCCGCACTGAAACTGAAGAAAGCCATGCTGAAAATGTATGAATAAAATCACTGCTGCCACTTGCAAGGTCAATTTGGTCCTACTGTTTTGCCAGTAGATGTGAACTGCAAATTTGGAATATTTTTTTAACTATGGCAGCTTAGGGAGGCTCTTATGTTGTGTGCCTGGTTTTGTCCATCTTTGCCAAATAGACAATGAAGTCATCAGTGCCCCAAACCTTGATTAGTTGATAGGTTTTTCGAATTGGGCCTCCTGCCAGTGCTATCTCAGTGTGATCTTGGACATTTCACGTATTCTGTGTTTCAAGGGCACAATTTAGGCCCAGATGTTTTAACCTTCTGTGTGCTAATAGTGTTACAGTAGGTGTTCATCCCTGAGTGCTGAAGAAATGTTGGAGTTTTTGATGCAACCTTTAAGAAGCCACAATACTGATAATATACAGGTACTTAAAGCTGAAGTTCAAGCTCCCGTTTTTTTTTTAACTTCAATAGTTTCATCTTTGTGCCTAATACATGCTGATGTCAAATACATATATTATATACATACACCGTAAATGCAGTTGGTATGATCAAGGCAAACCAGGCACAGTACCAAAAAGAGACTGTTAGTATGGGATCAACAATGGTTAACAGTTCACATCAGTTACCATAGTCCATGAGACCATCCATGCCACACTGTGATAGTAAAATGTCCAAAGGGTAACTATCTTCCAATTGAGGGGTCCATCCGCAGGAGAGTCAGGGAAAAACAAACGCCCCAGGCGTCTCTTTTTGGTACTGTGCCTGGTTTGCCTTGATCATACCAACTGCATTTACGGTGTATGTATATAATATATGTATTTGACATCAGCATGTATTAGGCAATGTTGTGCATGTGTTATCTATGCTTGCTGTGTGGTTTTATATTTACTAGGTTTGAGGCCGGCCTTGTAGGTTCAAGGGGTTATTGTTAACCCCTTGTTCTACATATATTTTGTGCTTATAGGCTTTTTTTTCCTTTGCCTTGGGTATTAGGGGTCCATCAGTATCTTCATAGGGGATTTCCCCTGTCTGATACATATTCTATCACAGGAGGATGTCAGTGTTTGTTTTAATATATTTTGTATTTTATGTTTGATTAAATAAATCATAATTTTCTTTGATATTTGTTCTGAGTATACTTGAGTGCTGAGTTTGGACGCTTTTCTTTTTCTTTTCATTGTTATATTACTTCTAGTCCCTAGCACCGTTAGTCTGTTGCAGGCAGTTTGTCTTGTTGTAATATATATATATATTATAATGCAAATTCTAATATTCTAGCTTCCTGGTTAATGGTTTATCTCTTGAAATATGGTAACCCAAGCTCCGCATCCCACAATTCCTGCCTTAAATGGAGAATTTCATTACCCTGACCCAATTTCTAAGGGCTGATTGCCCCTTTTAGTTTAAAAAGATGACATACCTCTCTAGTATTTCAATATTTTGTCCTTAAAGGGGCAATCCCTCTGAGGACCAAAGTTAACTAATTCCACTGACATCTTTATGGGGTCTCATCTAGGTAATTGATAAAAACATGAACCCCAGTCTAACACCTATAACTATTTTTTATTGATTTTTAAAAGTTAGACTTGGGAGGGGTTTGATTTCCTCTGGCTACTCCCATTTATCTGATGTGACTGTTTTCAGCAAGTGTTTGTACAGCCAGAGTCCCCCCTCCCCTCATCTTTTTTGGTTCTCTGATAAGGACAGGCTGGATTAAGGGGGAAAAACACTTAATTGGCAAACACTACCCCATTCAGAGAAGAAATTCAACTGACCGACTATGGCCCAGATCCACGGTGCATATTTGCAAAAAAGCGACATTCACCATTCACATCCTAGATACCTGTACTTCCATAGGTGCACGTTCCTCCCTGAAAGTAGGAAAATATAAACTGAAGACAAAGAAGGGAATAGAATTCCAATGGTCATTATATAAGAAAAAGATTGCGGTTTCGGTACAAAAGTTGGCCTTTCTTGAGAGGCCCAGATCCAGAGAGGCCAGTTATTGACTGAAAGAGGCGTTAACATGTTGATTTAATAAGGCATCAATGTGCTGCATGTTAATGCCTTGTTAAGTGCTAATGGGCATCTTTGAAAGCTCACTCACACAGAATTAAGTGCTGTTATGCTGCTTGGGACTGAGAAAGGCAATGTGTGAACTATATCGGCCATTAGTGTTAAGGAGCGGCTCAGTGAGTAAAGACACTGACTGGCACTGAGTTTGAAGCAGGGGAGCCTGATTCAATTCCTGGTATCACCTCCTTCTGACCTTGGGCAAGTCACTTTATCTCCTTGTGCCTCAGGTACCTAAAACATAGATTTTAAACTCCACAGGGCAGGGACCTGTGCCTGCAAAATGTCTCTGTAAAGCACTACGTAAAACTAGCAGCGCTATACAAGAACATGCTGTTATTATTATTATTATTATTATTATAAAATATGTTTTCCCTCAACCAACGCTTATCCCCAGGGAGTATCTCTCTCTATCACAATCACAAACTAAAACACAACAAATGGCACTACATAGTGCCTCACAGCTCGTATTTAAAGTATAGTTGCACTCCCTTAAACTATGCTTAATAAAGTAGCTTTTTAACGAAAAGATATGTAAGTGAGCATACCAGTCTGATCTTAAAAATATAATTTATTTATCAAAGTTTAAAAACACACAGAAGTAAAATCTATCAGACTGTACAAATAAAAAATTGATTGAAAGCTATTTTTAATGGAGCAATATAAATGCAGCTGTGGAAATATTAATGAAGGCAGTTACTAGTGATATACTGTAGACAGATTAAATGTGACTCACCCTATGAGATCAGATAGCCTAACTATGGAGGAGCTACAGTAACAGCACTTTTTGAACTACAAAAATGCATGATACTACTATTAAGCCACCTGACAAGGGAGGAAATGTAGTTGTCTTAAATTCATCTGGTTATCATGAAGGAAATCTTAGACAATTAAAAAATGAAGAATGTTGCATTCAATTACCTCTTGATCGTAAAGATAAATGTAATAGACAGCGACATGTACTTTTAATGCAAGTTGCTGTCAAAGAATTATTTAAAACAAGATTATAAAATATTTGTCAGTTATTCATCCCATCGTACTTCTAAAGTGCATAAATCACTACATAAACCACCAAGTTGACCAATAATTGCAGGTATTGGATCTCTATTAGAACCCACCTGTAACTAGATATATATTTGCAGCCCTTTGTCCTGAGCTTAGCATCATATCTAAGAGAAACCACAGACATTTTATTAAAAATTAAGGATCTACAATTAAATTCTAATTGCGATCTAGTCTCGTTGGACATAGAATCACTTTATAGCAATATACTACATGATAAAGGCATATTAAGAGTTGGATATTTTTTTGAATAAGAGAGACAGTGACTATCAACAACACAACACAACACATTCCTGAAACAATGATTAACTTTTGCATTAACACAACTATTTTGTATATGATTTTAAGTATTATCTTCAAAGCATGAGCATAATTTCCCCCCATTGTATGCAAATGTTTTCGTAGGTTGGTGGGAGCGAGACATAGTATTCGGGGATACATTAACTGATTATACAGAACACATATTTATGTGGTATAGATTCATAGATGACATTCTTTACCTGGGAAGGATCAGTAAACTATTTGTTAGATTTTGTTAAACAACAATTAAATTAACAATTAAACAATTAAAACAATTAAACAACAAACACATTAAACAACAATGACATTAACATGAAATTCACTTTAGAATATATTAAATATAACTGACATTTTGGAAATAACCATCTTGCTACAGGAACATCTAGAAAACCAGGATCTACAAATTCCCTCTTGCTGGCATCCCATGCACATCCAACCAATTTAATCAATACCTACCATACAGGTCAATATGCTTATTATTATTATTATTATTACTATTATTATTATTTTTATTATTATTATTATGGTTATTATTATGCTTTTGAAGAAACTTTAGTACTTAATTGAATTTTGAAAAGGTAGCTCAAAATCTAAGGGAAATGTTTTTTGATGAGAGGATTTAACCATCAGTGTTGCAAAAGGCAAATTAGAGGGGGAAAGTAGTCCCCAAAAAAGCAGTGACAGTTATCAAACTGTTTTGTACATACAACATAGTGAAGTTAAAAAGATATTTATGAAACATTGGAATTTGCTTTCGCTAAATGATTGAAAAACTGTTTTGGATTCAAAACCTAATTTACCTAATTTAATATATAGAAGGGATCAAAATATTACTGATCTCTTGGTATATAACTTTTTTTAACGGGCAAGAATGATTTATGTCAAAGAAAAGGGATGTATACATGTGGCAGATATGATATCTGTAAAGTGGTACAAACTGGTGATTTTTTTCCATGACATGACTCCAAGAAATTCTCTGTGGGACATTTTGTTAATTGTTAAACTAAGGGGGTTATCTATATGTTAAAATATGACTGTAATAAGAAATATGTAGGCATTGCAGCACATCCCCTAATGAAGTATATACAAGAACACATACAGTTGTGTGAAAAAGTAAGTGCACCCTCTTTGAATTCTATGGTTTTACATATCAGGACATAATAACAATCATATGTTCCTTAGCAGGTCTAAAAATTAGGTTAATACAACCTCAGATGAACAAAAACACATGACATATTACACTGTGTCATGATTTATTTAGCAAAAATAAAGCCAAAATGGAGAAGCCATGTGTGAAAAACTAAGTACACATTATGATTCAATAGCTTGTAGAAACAACTTTGGCAGCAATAACTTGAAGTAATCGTTTTCTGTATAACTTTATCAGTCTTTCACATCGTTGTGGAGGAATTTTGGCCCAATCTTCGTTACAACGTTGCTTCAGTTCATTGAGGTTTGCGGGCATTTGTTTATGCACAGCTCTCTTAAGGTCCCGCCACAGCATTTCAATTGGGTTGAGGTCTGGACTTTGACTGGGCCATTGCAACACCTTGATTCTTTTCTTTTTCAGCCATTCTGTTGTAGATTTGCTGGTGTGCTTGGGATCATTGTCCTGTTGCTTGACCCAATTACGGCCAAGCTTAAGCTATCGGACAGATGGCCTCACATTTGACTCTAGAATACTTTGGTATACAGAGGAGTTCATGGTCGACTCATGGTCGACCAACTAAGGTTCCCAGGTCCTGTGGCTGCAAAACAAGTCCAAATCATCACCCCTCCACCACTGTACTTGACAGTTGGTATGATGTGTTTGTGCTGATATGCTGTGTTTGTTTTTCGCCAAACGTGGCGCTGTGCATTATGGCCAAACATCTCCACTTTGGTCTCATCTGTACAAAGGACATTGTTCCAGAAGTCTTGTGGTTTGTTCAGATGCAACTTTGCAAGCCTAAGCCGTGCTGCCATGTTCTTTTTAGAGAGAAGAGGCTTTCTCCTGGCAACCCTTCCAAACAAACCATACTTGTTCAGTCTTTTTCTAATTGTACTGTCATGAACTTTAACATTTAACATGCTAAATGAGGCCTGTAGTGTCTGAGATGTAACTCTTGGGTTTTTTGCAATTTCTCTGAGCATTGCACGGTCTGACCTTGGGGTATTTTAGTTAAATTAATCATGACAGTGTAATATGTCATGTGTTTTTGTTCATCTGAAGTTGTATTTACCTAATTTTTAGACCTGCTACGGAACAGATGATTGTTATTATGTCCTGATATGTAAAACCATAGAATTCATAGAGGGTGTACTTTCTTTTTCTAACAACTGTATATGATACTGAAGGGGGAAATATGCTCACACCAGTAGGATAACATTTCAGAACTGTTCTACACAAAATGTAAAAGTTATGGCGATAGAGTACATTTGGGATTGCGAGGAGGAAACTTAGAGCATAAATTGTTACAAAAGGCCTACACACATTGTCACTTATTTTCTTAAATGAGGACCTGTACTTCCATTCATTTCTATAAACAATTTAAAGGAATGGCTACAGTAAATATTGTAGTTTCTTATTGCTCTTTATAAATGGTGTATGAGTGAACAAGTGATATATATGGAGACATTAAAAAATGTATTGTGATTGAGTCATAATTGTTAGCTATTTAAAGGAAGATCAGGACTCACGAGCATTGTTGGAGATGGCGTACTTATGGAGCAGACCACAAGGAACAGATTGTTTCTAAAATACTGAGGAAATACATTTAGGAGAATGTGGCTGTGACTAAAACATTGAGATATGAACAGTGGTGCAGCTGAAAAGTCGAAAAGAAATGGAGTGTCTAAAATGGATGCAGGAAACTGGGCTGCTATATAAAGAAACCTAGGCACTAGAGATGAACACACTGTGCCTCAACAGAAAGAAAGCCATGGACCTGTAACGGGAGGGGCGGCATAACTTAAGGCCGAAGGACCCTTCCCCTAAGGAGCCATGAGGTCAGGTTAAGAAAGGG
Source organism: Ascaphus truei (assembly GCF_040206685.1). Lineage (NCBI taxonomy): Eukaryota > Metazoa > Chordata > Amphibia > Anura > Ascaphidae > Ascaphus > Ascaphus truei. The sequence continues at coordinate 91,323,311 of NC_134483.1, read as the reverse complement.
GGCTGAAGACAGGGGGAAAGGAACCTATCTTCCTCTCTCTTCAAGGATCTGCGGGAGCAAAGTCCAACCCACCCGCCCTGTCTTTAGGCATGAAGGAATGGCAGATTTTGAAAGAGGAATGGGATCTGATCTGTCTTCGTCCCATGTTGAGAATGTTATGGCGGGGGTATTGTTTACTCTCGGGGGCAGCGGGGAGGATGACTCACTTAGTATTGGCTCCTGGAGGGAGGTCTCATACCTCATAAATAGATACTTGGGGAAGGCGGTACCATTCCAGGCATAGGCGGCAGGAATGGTGGTGAGCTTCAGTATGGTCATTTGGGTAAGCTGGGTACTATTCTCAGTCTAGGCAGCCAAAATGGTGATGATCTTTTGTATGGGGGCACTGTGCAATTTGGCCTAAGGGGCTTAATGAGCAAGCTCTGGTAGATTTTAGCAGAGCAATCTGACTGTGCCCCTAGTTGGGATAAATGTTTTATTTAATATGTATCATGTTTATAAATAATGCTGTGACCAGTTTTTCTCCCAGAAAGTTGTATGGTGTGTTTATTGGGAATGGGAGAGTGTCCAGCCCGAGGCATGGGTAAGTAATGGAAAATAGAGGCATACTGTACGTGTACCTGTTGACATATTGTGCAAATGAGATCGAAAAATACCCAGGCTACACTATAAAGAAATCAATGGCACATAAAAACTGAGACAGCACCTGGTGTATATAGAGCTTGAAAGCTGCAACAGATTGACAGAAGAGTCAGGCCTAAAATTAATACCAAATTCACATACAAACACACTTTTACTATCCTGTGATCACTGAACTGGACCCAACTATATATCTCCACATTGGAGACTGCTATTCAGGACTGTATTGGCAGTTCTATATTGAATAACATTCACGGCCCCTAATTGAAAAGTACAACAAAAGAGACATTAAGAAATGATTCAATAATACAACCATACAATTCCCTTAAGAATAGCCTTTAATCAATTTTGAATTTGTACACTGTGATAGATTTTACTTCTGTGTGTTTTAAACTTTGTAGAAATAAATGAGATATATTTTACATTAAATCGGCCTGCAAGCATACTGTATATATCTTTTTGGTAAAGATCTCTATTAAGAATAGTCTAATGGAGTGTGACCATTCTTTAACCTTTTAGCTGCCCCGAGACATAGTCACTACGTCATCAACCCTGGCACTCCAAAGACACTATGATGTAGGGGCCACATCATGCTCAAGGAAAGCTTTTTTTGTCATCTTAGTTGATGTCCTGCGTTTCCATATTGAGCAGAATGCGATCTGAAGTGAAGGGAAACAATAGAAGGGAACTCCTCTTCCATTTCCGGGTTAAGGGTCGCCGCGGTCACATGACCACACTCTGCTGGAGGGGTCATGGCACTCTGTTGTCCTGGCCCTCGATGGATTAAATACTAGGTACTATGTAGTGTCATTTATTGTGTTTGAATAAAATCTAAAGTCTTTGAAAACCTGTAACGGGAGGGGCGGCATAACTTAAGGCCGAAGGACCCTTCCCCTAAGGAGCCATGAGGTCAGGTTAAGAAAGGGGGCTGAAGATAGGGGGAAGGGATCCTATCTTCCTCTCTCTTCAAGGATCTGCGGGAGCAAAGTCCAACCCACCCGCCCTGTCTTTAGGCATGAAGGAATGGCAGATTTTGAAAGAGGAATGGGATCTGATCTGTCTTCGTCCCATGTTGAGAATGTTATGGCGGGGGTATTGTTTACTCTCGGGGGCAGCAGGGAGGATGACTCACTTAGTATTGGCTCCTGGAGGGAGGTCTCATACCTCATAAATAGATACTTGGGGAAGGCGGTACCATTCCAGGCATAGGCGGCAGGAATGGTGGTGAGCTTCAGTATGGTCATTTGGGTAAGCTGGGTACTATTCTCAGTTTAGGCAGCCAAAATGGTGATGATCTTTTGTATGGGGGCACTGTGCAATTTGGCCTAAGGGGCTTAATGAGCAAGCTCTGGTAGATTTTAGCAGAGCAATCTGACTGTGCCCCTAGTTGGGATAAATGTTTTATTTAATATGTATCATGTTTATAAATAATGCTGTGACCAGTTTTTCTCCCAGAAAGTTGTATGGTGTGTTTATTGGGAATGGGAGAGTGTCCAGCCCGAGGCATGGGTAAGTAATGGAAAATAGAGGCATACTGTACGTGTACCTGTTGACATATTGTGCAAATGAGATCGAAAAATACCCAGGCCACACTATAAAGAAATCAATGGCACATAAAAACTGAGACAGCACCTGGTGTATATAGAGCTTGAAAGCTGCAACAGATTGACAGAAGAGTCAGGCCTAAAATTAATACCAAATTCACATACAAACACACTTTTACTATCCTGTGATCACTGAACTGGACCCAACTATATATCTCCACATTGGAGACTGCTATTCAGGACTGTATTGGCAGTTCTATATTGAATAACATTCACGGCCCCTAATTGAAAAGTACAACAAAAGAGACATTAAGAAATGATTCAATAATACAACCATACAATTCCCTTAAGAATAGCCTTTAATCAATTTTGAATTTGTACACTGTGATAGATTTTACTTCTGTGTGTTTTAAACTTTGTAGAAATAAATGAGATATATTTTACATTAAATCGGCCTGCAAGCATACTGTATATATCTTTTTGGTAAAGATCTCTATTAAGAATAGTCTAATGGAGTGTGACCATTCTTTAACCTTTTAGCTGCCCCGAGACATAGTCACTACGTCATCAACCCTGGCACTCCAAAGACACTATGATGTAGGGGCCACATCATGCTCAAGGAAAGCTTTTTTTGTCATCTTAGCTGATGTCCTGCGTTTCCATATTGAGCAGAATGCGATCTGAAGTGAAGGGAAACAATAGAAGGGAACTCCTCTTCCGTTTCCGGGTTAAGGGTCGCCGCGGTCACATGACCACACTCTGCTGGAGGGGTCATGGCACTCTGTTGTCCTGGCCCTCGATGGATTAAATACTAGGTACTATGTAGTGTCATTTATTGTGTTTGAATAAAATCTAAAGTCTTTGAAAACCTTTTAGAACCATTTAAGTCAAAATATAGAGTAATAAGAAGACAGTGTATGGGAGTTGCTTTTACATTTACAGAAAGCTATCCTAGTTTGGAGGTGTACTAAGGTGCAATACATCACATTGTTTTGTCACATGAAACTGTGTTACGTAAATTTCTCTGTTTTAATAAGGTTTTCTATTTGTACAGTATGCATTTTCAGCACCTATTTGATTAAATATTCTTATCTGTATCCGTTTGCACAAAAGAAGGTGCTGACTGAGAGGTACATGAGAACAATTATTCATTCATAAAATCAAGGAAGTACAAATACTGTATGAGAGCGTGACAGTTTGTTCATTAATTGTGGTCATATCTAAATATGCTTCCTCGTAGCCTTCAGCTGTTTTTTTACTTTGCATTCAGCTTTGTACAAGATAATTTACACTATAAAGACTTGTAAAGGAACTCTAAAAATATTATTTTGGCCACATATGCCCCTGAAGGTCTTGCAGCCTGTTACATTGCAATGCACTGTGTGTGTTCTCAATCTTCAAACTTCCCCCATTGCACCAGGATTAAGTATGAATTATATGGGAGTTGCATGTAAATGTTTGCTTAGTGTAAAAGCACTAGATTTCTTAAAGAAAAATGGGCATATTTACTAAGAGGTGCCAAGCCATAAGATAACAATAGCACCACTCAATTAACATGACCTTGTCTTGTTTGTTTCATTAGAAATTGTTTATTTTAAATATATACTGTATGTGGTATAATAATGCACACGTTTAGAACAGGTAACTTTTTCAGAAAGCACCTATATGTGTTTTCCATCATTCTGCTTCTACACTTCATTAATTTTATGGTTAGAACCTAGAGAAGGGCTACAAGTTCAAATCCGTTTAACGGAATTCCGTGTATTGTTTATACCAAATCCATCCTCCCCCTCTCTCCCCTGATCTCCCTCCCTCTCTCACCCTCTCTCTCCCACCCCCTCTCCGGCAATGGTTTTAGGATTGCCCTATGTCTTTCAAAAAAAAAATCATAAATGGCGGATTGGTCTTTTTGAGACAGATCTGTGCACCAATGGAACCATCTCTAGTTCAGACTGAACAGTTAACCCTTTGAGGCATCTAATTCCCATCTACAACCGATTCCAACTTAATTCATCTATATAGATGTAAACCTCTTCCTGAGACACCAACCCACAAGATGTATTGTTGAGTAGACGTTAAAACATTGATTCTTGGGAACTAGGCCCCGTATATTTCTGTATGGAGTTTTTTATTTTTCTCATGAGAACCCTTACTGCTTTGATGTTTATCTTTTTCTTTCATAGCGCTTGACAAGCTCAGAAAATCCAGGCTGACTGTTCTGGTCTACTCTATTCAAGTTCGTAATTGTTGTATGCATGTTCTATAATGTCTGCTTCATATTGTCTTTGCAATGTATTCCATTACATACTTAAATAAAAAAGGAGAGATCATCTTTCCTGGTAATATATTTTAAAAATAATATCTTTCCAATTTAAAAGCTAGAAAAAATATCAGATTATACTTGCTGAGGTTGAAGCACGCATCACGCACCATGTGTGCTAAATACCTGGAAACAGAATAAATAACAATTGCAAGGTGTCTGTAAAAGGATATGTATAATATTTCTGATGGATTATGCTGAGTCTATTCATTTACCTACAGTATGATGACTGATTTGCACAAAAAACTTTGTTAAAACTGAAAACATGAACATGTTGAAGTGGAGACTTCCAGTGGTCAACTTTTATTACACTTAACAAAGCCTTACTGTATGAACTTTTTTCATTGACTACTCTTAACTTTTAAATCCTACTAACATAAGGTGTCAATCTAAGAACTATGAATATGCATTTTTGAAAATGAAACTGATCCGTAAATGAAGAGCACTGTGAATGCATCTGAAACATATTAAGAACAGACGTTTTTCTTCTCTTTTTGTGTCGAACAACTGACAACATTTGCTACGCTTTCCTTTCCCTAAACACATGCCTTGGGACATTGTGATCGACAATTTTATCTACACGAGAGAAACACAACTGTGGGTGACCTACACTTTTTCAATAACAGCATCATGTAAAGGAGAGTCAGAGAGCAGCATATTGGTCGTAGATAAGCGACGTGAGAGGTAGAGAAAAGTACGGGAAAATAAGGATTCGAAAAAGAATATTAGAAGCAAGATAAGAGGGATATTAGGAAAAGGAATGAAATAAAGGAGTGCAATGATATGGGGAAAATAAGCAGAAAAAATAACTACTATAACAAGCCCATCAATTGTAATCATGTACGGTATACTCGCAGGGGGGTAAAGGAGTGAAACTTGTATAATAGAATATTATTTATCTATTAAATAGTCCCTGTTTCAACCCACCACCTTTTTCATACGTTGCCATGTGATCATTATGTAGTTTGTATACCAATAAGTTGTATTCGGCAGATGCATTTATAACTACGAATTAAAAGGTTGCCCCGGTGCCTAATGCCTCTGTACATTTATTAAATGTAATAATAGCTAAATAATAGGAAAACATATGTTGCATATCCTAAATAATGCATGTAAATCATGCATTCCTAATTGTTTGGATGAAGACAGGAAAATACTTTCCGGCCCTCTGAAGCATGTTCAGTTCAACATAATCTCATGGTATGTGATTTAGACATTTGTTTGCTTTAAAAAAATACTACCATATTTACGAAAGTAAAACAATTTTATGTAGAACAGAAAAGCGCACAGAGCGCACCGGGGGTTAATAACCAGATATGCAGAGCTATGCTCTAAGGTATATAGATAATTTATTCAGTATATTAAAAACACACAGAGTAAAAAGTTAACATTCGAAGGTCCACAACAGACCACAACACAGTCAAGGCAAGCGGTTCCTAGACCGCTGCTCTAACATTAAAAAAAGCCAAATGAATAGCTAGCAGGATAGTGCACACTGTGCACACACAATACAAACACATACAGACACTCTGGTCACAACATGTAAGGAATACCCAATGCGGCAGACTAAAACAAGACCTGCTGATGGGTACAGGCTGATGGGGGGGCGGGCACTTACCCCAGGCATTGCTAGCTGGAACCGCATGCTGACACCAATGGTCCGGACTGCACCAGCGGTGGAGATGGCAACACAGCAAGAGCTACCCGGAACAGTAACCACCCAGCCAGACAGCAAGCGCGTATGGTGACCTCACATGACCTCTACGCGTTTCGCAACCACATGCTTCGTCAGGAGGTCACATAAGAGGTCACCCACGCGCTCTTGCACTCTCCATAGGCCCGCCCTAAGGTTAGCTCCTCCCCATCTCAGACAAGCCATACCTACATAGTGAAAAGTTTCAAGGCAGGCTGTACCTTATACCCTGAGATGCATACAGCAGGGGGGGGGTGTAGGGTATACTTACAGAGAGATGTGACATATACATTTCACTTAATGCCAGCTGTTATAATGACATAGAAAGTTACACTCAAATGAGAACACTCAAATAAATAAAACATGAAAATAATATCATCTAATACATGAAAGCAATATATAAAAAAGCAATATATAAAAACAATATATAAAAATATTAAAAACACAGATATCTAAAAATACATGTAATAATAATACAGTAATACAATGTGAAACCTAATAAAAGTTCATCTAACACACACATATTACTTATAATGAATACATCATAACAGCCATCTATCTCAAAAAAGGTTTTAATTCAATCAACTCATTGAAACCCTTAGGGTATCTAGTATCAAACTCATATATCCAGAATTGTTCTTTATTATGTAGGACAAGATCTCTATTCCCTTGTCTGGGGTGACATCGGATTGTAACAATACCCATAAAGGATACCAGGCTGGGGTCACAATTATGAACCTCTTTGAAATGCTTTAGAAGTGGAGTCAAGGGGAAACCCTTTGCCAACAGTTTGGGAATGTTTTTTATGTTCTTTAGGTGCTCTAACATATAGATTTTAAAGACCCTTTTTGATTTAAACGTTTGTTTGCTTTAAAAAAAAAACTACCATATTTACGAAAGTAAAACAATTATCTGTAGAGATGGGCAAAAAAATTCCCGGATTTGGATCCATCTCGGGTCGGCCGGTTCCTTTCGTCTGTGTATTTCCATGGATCAGTCTCAAAAAGGCCAATCAGACTTTTCCGGATTTTTATTTCTATCCCTCACCATTCACATGGCTGATTAATAATTCGCGGTCGGAGAAAGTCTGTGCACATTTGTAACGATCCGTGGTGCTGATTTCGGATTCAATATAGAATCTGAGTGCGGATTCTTAAAAATCCACCCAGATTGTCTCCAGTGGCGGATTTGGATTAATCTGCTCGGGTTGTTTAATACTCAATCCCCAAAAGGATTTTACCCCTCGGAGCGGATATTGAAGGGAAATTCCGGGGAATGAATGTTGACAGTTTCGCCATTCTGTAATTATGAGCACTGAAAATAATCTTATTTTATTAATTGTATGCATTTAGAACAGCACTGATAGGCCAGTCTTGACACGTCATTGTTACTGTAAGCAGTTTAAATATTCTAATAGAAGGGACATTTTACACACAGAGCGGCATCTCACTCTATTCAGCATGTTATCACATGTTATCACATGTCCAGTTATCACATATCCAACCCACGACTTGTTCCTGACTGCGAAATTCCATGCAATATGCAAATTGTGTTTTCACATGAGGGAAATTTGCATAATTACATATTCACCCTAGACCTTGCTCAACTGACAATGATATCACTCATAGGGCAGGAGCTAAAAGAAGTAAAACCCTCCAACATTGAATTTAATTCTGTCCATAATCTCTCGTAAAATAAAATAACTTGTGCTTGTTTTTGTTTTTAAAAAAAAGCTGCAGTCCTCCAGTTAGACATGTTCCTGCCATTTTACCGTGTGGGTTCTGCATAGAACTGCGCCTTAAGGCGAGCAGTTGTGTATTAGGTTCCTATAAAAAAAATTAACGTATTTTGATAGACCTCTTTATTAAAAAATGTCATTACTGTACTTCTTAATTTAAGAAGGCCAACAATCACAAAGATTAATTGAAATGTAGCCATGGCTATTTGGGCTGTTTCCAGTAAAGCTATTTTGGAACTCATACCACTACTTTAAAAAACCTATTGATTTAAACAGAATTTTATTTTAGCCCTGGTACCTGGCTATGTTCCAAAAATACTCCGTTTTTATACTGTAAAGAACACAGTCCTGGGATTCAATGTTATCTACTTTATTAGGACATACATAAAGGATACTCTTATCTTAATTGTAAACTGAGGTAAATCAATGCAATAAAAGTTACAAGGCAGTAAATATATATATATATATTTCTTAAGAAAAGCTCTATTGATGGGTTTATAATAATTAGACGTAATTAGCAAATAAAGTTGTCTGCAAATAAAATATTTCCGGGATGGCATCCACAATAAACATGCTGATTTTGACATCATTTGTACTGGGATGTTTTAAAACACTATAGTCTTTGTGGAGATATTTTGTTCTGATAGGCATTCAAGCATCCAAACCATATGTCTCAATGTTATTTTTTAATAAGATGCTTCTCCAAACAGCTGGCAAAACATAAGTTAATGTCTATACACATTTTTGACAACCCACTAAAAAGCAATTGCGTGGGAATTAAGACACACACAAAAACCCAATGCTGGGAAAATCACTATAGTCTAAGCACAAAACATAAAATATTTGTTCCAGAAGATTTAAACCAAACAAAAATGGTAAATTAATAAAAATGATATGCATGTTCCCTGTAAAAGTTAATATATATTTAGTATTTTTTTCTCTTTCAAGGAAGCTTTTACTGTTCCATGTTAGATGTTTTATTTAATTGTACACTATTTTGCATGCATCTATGTGTTATTCACGTTATGATGTTTGTTTATAACTTTTTAGTATACCTATTGTATTTTGTTAAATGTAAAAATATCAAATATTGATTTGCTTGAAGGAGCTCTATGCATAATATATTACCAGTTATAGTAATAAATTGAAATGTTAAGTTTCCATTAACTCATTAGCAGTTAATCAGCCTACAGTATGTACTAATTGTCACAAATGGCTTCTTTGGCATAAAATTGGCATACTGTATGGACATTTTATGTACAAACCTGAAATTTCTCAATCTGTGCCATCAACGCCAAAATATATTTTTTCCTTTTTTTGGCACACAGAAATGGACTGCACTATGCATGTAGATCTTAATGGTATGTACTAGAAGTACTTCAAAATTGTCCGTCAAGTTCAACTTGGCATAAACCCTAAAAAGTTTGTTAATAGTATCAGTGTAGAATTAAGTTGCTATTTCTCAACCAGAAATGTATTTGATGCAGCACAGATGTTTCATTAGATAGGTTAACAAAATGTATGGGTAGTGTAAATGACATGACACTATTAACTGATATTTAGTACACTGGTTATAAAATAAAAAATACACAGAATTCTGTTTTAATTTAAATTGTATCAATCGGTTATTGGACATGGTGCAATGCATCAGCATTAATTTCAAACAACAAATTTTTATTATGCCTTCATTTATATGAGACACAGTTTGTGAAGGGTTTTACTACTTTATGGTGCTAACATTTTCAAAAATTCAAATTTGATCGTAGTTTATACGCCTGCGCACCGTCTTGCTTTCAAAGGGATTTGTGTACAGCCAGATTTACTAAAGCTGTGAATGAAATGGCAATTAGCAATCCAAAACTTTGAAATTGTTGACATGAAACATAGTTTGATTTGAATAGTAAGTAGACTAAACGGTATGAAATGTTATATGATCACAATGACCCAATTAAATTAAAGTTCAATAGAAATCTGGGTGTCAAAAAATATTCCAGCCGCAAAAAGAGACTGTAGAATTCTCCTTGAAATTTGAGATACTGTGTATCAAATAGAGCTTAACCCCGTTATAACCCGGTCCTTGGAGTCCACAGAAGGAGACTGCGTTATAACCGGGATCGCGTTATAAAATTTCGCTGCGTGAGGATTTACCGGCATCTGCAGCACTCTCATCTCTGCAGCTCTCAGCTCTCTCCTCTCCCTGCTTCACTGAGATGCTTTCACGTGGCACTTACGTAAACATTCGAGCGCAGAGGAGGGTGACATTACACAACACACATCCCCCTACACCATGTGGGAATTTTTTTTTAAAACATTCAATGCTTTATTGATAACGGACACATACACACACATACCTACACCATGTGGGAATTGAACAGTAATAGATTTTATATACTACACATGTAGAGAATTGGTACTAGCATATGAAAGGTCCTGGGTTTGGTTCCTGCCTGTGTATTATATAAAATGTATTCATGTTCATTTCCCACCGTGTGTGTATTTGTTAGCAATAAAGCACTGAATGTTTTAAAAAAAAAAAGGAGCTGTCTTTAAATCGGGAACCACGCTCAGACCGCGTTATAAGCAGATCCGCATTGTAGCGGATCGCGCTATAACAGGGTTTAGCTGTTTACGGATAGGATCAGGCCCATAAATGTTTATGTGGAGTATACATGCGGGGGTATCCAGAGGTAGAGAATAAGATAACGCCTACCTGGCCTCACTCATGACACTGTGCAGCATCCAGGAAATAGGAAATGGCGTAGAATTTTCTTATATGTCCTTATATTTTCTTATATGTCCTTATAACACTTGGACCCCCCCACCCTCCCCTAAACATCCATATGTTTCCTCCAATAAGGTAATTGACTATAGCCACACAAAGTCAGATGTACCTTAATCTTCTTGAATTCTGGGCCTGATCGTTATCCTCCGGTGTGCTGTCTGCAAAGGTAAAGTAGAGCAAAAATGAAGTGACTGCAACACACCACCAAAATGAAGACAGGGGCTATCTCAGAAGGGACCTCGAGAAAGCGCCGTAAGCGCAAAACATGACGATCTATTTGCCAAGGATCCAATAAAGTGATTTTTGTATGAAAAGTCATCCTCCTTCTTCATTTTGGTGGTGCGTTGCAGTCTCTTCATTGTTGCCCTAATTAAATTAGAATTTTGTTTAAGGCAGATTGGCAAAACTGTGGTAAACAACGTCTGTAACTAAAGACGTGATATGTAATGACTGTTCACACTATGCAGTGTGTTTTACTAGCCACTGCAATACTGGGAACAGCTAAACATCTGGAAAAAGCTATGGGGACTATTCTAGTAGTCGTCATAACCCACTTAGAGGCTTTTTAGCTGTTATAGGACAAAAATGCCTTCAGCAATTCAGAAAGCCTCTAAAAGTGGACTGAATCACCATTTTTGGCTTTCGTCAAAAATACATCGCCAGGTGAGCTGGGATAAGCCACTTATCGTCAGTTTTGACTTTGTGCAATTCTAGTAGCCTCGATAAAGTTATCGAGGCTTATCAAGGCTCTGAAATGGTGATTTCCTCCCAAATTGCTCTTGCCAGAAAAAGTTGACATGAAGCTGCTGAGAAGCTTCAGAGGCAGCGGCGAGAGAGGGACTGAGAAAAGAAAATGCATTTTTCCTGCATCGGAATGATGCCGGGGTCTCCGGAGCTGATATTCATGAATACCAGCACTGAAGAACTGTGGCATGAATCAGACGCATGAAAAATGCATTTACAGGCAACTTCATTACCTTAGCGGCTATACAATATAGCATCCGGGGAAATGTTACCGTTGTATTGATAACTTTGATCATAACATTGCAGTAAAACCACCGTATATATATTTTTACCGGTGCTATATTAACTGTTTTTTTTAACCGAGTTTGATGTATCTAGGCCAATGTTTCAGAGTTCAAATCTACAATCGCTGGAAATCTACAAAAAAGGCTCAAGCCCTGTTTTCCCAAGCATTTAACTAATGAACCACAACCTGTCCAGCATTGAATAGCTACAGTACAGTACCATCCCATCCTGTATTGTATCTTCCCTTGTGTATGGTCTCTTATTTCATTAAATGTTTCTTTTTTTAATTCATTTTTTTTAACTGTGCAGCTCTTTTAGTTCCATTGGGAGGCATGCACTATATAAATAAAGTTATTATTATTATAAAGTCTCTAGATACCTACAAATTGCCAGGGGATACCTAAACTTGTATGTATGATAGATAGCTACCGCCTGTGTGCCATCAGATCTGGTTAATTTCTTCAATCTATCTACAGTATAAAGGTAATGATAGGAGACCACACAGTTGTAGCTAAATCTGAACCCCTAATTCTTCCATCTTCACCCGTAGATTCCATTAATTGTGGCAACATTACCTAAATGTCTCTTGGCAATCAGTGGACTTTTCTTTTAAATATTTTCGTAATCCTGAATCTGCCCTAGCAAGGATTAATTTGCCGGTTTACTCTTTTATTAAGACATTAACAGTGAGGAGCACTGGATAAACCCCTTAAAATTGGCTATACCAGAAATATACCAGGTCTATGCCATTTGTTTTTTGTTCAAACTGGAGCCATATAGCCTTATATATTTTATGTCTGAACCAGAGTTTGCTTGCCTCAGGCACTATACAGGCATACCCCGGTTTAAGTACACTCACTTTAAGTACACTCGCGAGTAAGTACAAACGGCAGCTCACGCATGCGCCAGTCAGCACGTCCTGAACAGCAATACCGGCTCCCTACCTGTACCGAAGGTGTGCGCAAGCGGGGAGACTATAGAGACTGTTACAAATGCCTTATTTCCATCAGTTATGCACGTATATGACATTTGCAGTACAGTACATGCATCGATAAGTGGGAAAAAGGTAGTGCTTCACTTTAAGTACTGCACCGACACACTTTATTCGAGCAAATGCCTGGTTTGTACCTGGCAGAAACCTGGAATCCGCCGCTGCTCACCTCTTGCATGCTTCGTTGCGTTTGCCTTCCCAGCCACGGTTCATGCCTGGCTGACGGGGGCCTGATCTGTTAAATGATAATGAGAATGATTTACTAGGCTGCGATGTTTCGATTGTCCACCAGATGGCATAAACTCATGACTTAAGTAATGTGTGGCCTTTGCAAGTTGTTTCGTTTCCAAAAAAAAGTTACTTTATCCCAGTACAGTATGCTATTGTGTAACTTGTCCTTGAGACTGAAGGAATAGTTGCAAAAAATGTATCAATTTAGGCTTTACATACAGTAATGTATTAAATAAAGACAAAGATCATTTTCACTTACACTATTCTACAGAGACATGAGTGTTCAAGTGGAGCCCGTGTTCCAAAAACCTGACAGAAGTTATGCTTATTTGATATGGGCCGCTATAAATGCAACAGAGGATAAGATGGCAACAGTTGTTCAAATTTATCAGTATTTTATCGAAAATTATGACTTTTACAGATTTTCGCCAA
>NC_134483.1:91294912-91304912 GCF_040206685.1 Ascaphus truei | reverse complement strand
TTCCCACGCCAATTTCGCGCTCATTGCTCTTTTTTTGCTCTTTTTTTACAATGTTGCTGGTCTTGCGGCTTTGCAGTATGCAAGCAAAAAGCGCAGTGTATGAAGTCTGGGTGAGCGCTTTCCACATTTGATGCCTACGGCACCTTCCCATTTCTACACACTTCAATACCTGCACAGTTGGTAGCGCTTTCCATCCCAGCTACCATTCTGGATATTCACCTCTCACAGGCCATTCTTGCCCGAGTCTGTCCTATCAGACAGGGGCATTAACCTGTATCCACACCACCTGGACAATTTCTCTCTGTCAGAGACTTGTGCTATTTATTTTATATATTTTTGTGTAATTATTCATGCAAATTTATGCTCATTTCATATGTGGTTTTCAACATAAAGTGGCTGCTGGGCCTGATCCTAACTCATACAGTATACAGTAGCGCTTCCCTGTTTGTTTGTTTATTGCAAGCAAAAAGCAGTTTGTAGTACTGAGTGTGAGATAAATTACTGTATTTATCAGTGTTGATCAAAGAGAGTTGATCAGAAGGATTCCCCTTATATACAGTACGTAGAATTAATAAAATTGTATTATTTTCCGATATCCGCAGTGATTCTGGTCAACCTGACAGATTTTTAGTAATACAGTATACTGTACTGCAAGACCATGTGTTGTCTACCTTTTACTACAGTATACTGTACTGTATGAATGACAATAGAGTGCTGTATACTTTATAAGGGGAATCCTTCTGATCAATTCTCTTTGATCAATACTGATAAATACAGTATCATATTTATACCCCTTTAGCACCTGTCGTTCCATCCTATGCACCCATTTACTGTACAATGGTGATTGCGGTCGTATTCACGTACTTTATGTGAGATAAATTAACCAGTTCTTTTATTGCTGAAGTCGCCACAAAATACTTTTATTTACAAATACAGTACAATACAATGGTGAAACTTTTCAAGTTAACAGCAATTCAAAACATCAACACACAATAATACATACTTTACAGTACTGTACAGTATACTGTACTAGTATATTTGGGCCTTGTCTTTGGGGGTTTATTCATGCAATTATTAGGGTGACCTGGCGTTGGAAATACTGACACAGTACAATCCTACAGCTACACCACCCACCCCCTCCCTTAGAGTTTTTAATCCCTCCCTGGCCAAGCATCAATCGTCTGGCTAATCCAATCCAAGCCATTGTTTTGTTAATCTGGCCCTGGGCTGTTCAGAACAGCCACTGCTTCTAAATTACTGAAAATATACAGGATAAATATACAGTGATGTGAAATAATCCTTTCTGTGTGTCTGAGAGTGTTGAAAGTCACCAGGTCCTCATCTAGTAGAGTACATTCTCGAATACCTTTAGAATAAAAATACAGTATATATAAATATACAGTATAAATATTGCACAGTATACTGTAATGTTAAATAACCCATCCTGTTCTTTTTCCCTTCATACTGTAACAGTATCCTCATTGTGTCTGCGGTACAGTAGTTCATTGAGAGAGGAGAGGTTTTGTGTACATCATTACTGCTGTTTATATACTGTACATTTGACTGCACAAGCAGATTTGACGAACACAAGGCCCCCCCTCCCCTCTGGTGCACCCTTTTTCCTGGAACGACAAGAAAACAAAAACTTTGTTCAGTTACTGTACTGTACTGTATGTGCGTACTGTATTATGGTAGACCTACTGTACAGTAGGTGGCTGGTGCAGCTTTCTCTGGAAAGAAAAAATGGAGCAGTTAGTAGGCAGTTACTGTAGTATGTCAAACTAGTCTACTGTACTGTATACTGGAACTACTGTAAACTCTGACTATTGGGAAAGCTAAAATCTGTGCCATACTTACCTGTATCATAGTGTACCTACTGTACAATACTACAGCACTGTACTACTTTCCTGATGCTTGTCCATTGCGCGCGATGACAATGGGCAACACAGTGGCAATATGGTCTATATATTTATTGCATCGTTCCTCGGTGAGTACATCGTTCCAAAAACTCATTATGGCTGTATACAACTCGTCCTTCTTGGAGGGTTTCGCCACTTTACGGATGTGGTCCTTCAGCTGATGCCAGACCATTTCGATCGGATTGAAGTCTGGTGATCTGTGATTGGAAAGAAAGGACAATTAGTTTAAGAGATAGAGTACACAGTAAAAACAGTGGGGAACCTTTAAATGGGACACGGTCTACTACACTTACTCCGCTGGCGTCTTCACCCAGTTGATGCCGCGCTCAAGGATATGCGCCGTCGACGCGGTGTGCTTGGGATCATTGTCCTGGTAAAAGCGATGACCATTGGGAAAGTCTTGTGTGATGTATCGCACTATCACGGGCACAATGTTGTCTTGGAAGAAATCTTTATTCATGATTCCTATAGCAAGAAAAGAAAAGTGCTCAATAGTACAGTACAGTGCATACGGTAAGGCAACACTAGTCAAGTACAGTGCATTAGGCGGCATTATATTTGAGAAATTGTACCTTCAAAGACGACAATGCATCCCGGTCCACGCCTAGAGATGGCACCCCACACATGCAGCTTCACAGGGTGTTTTGGCCGTGGCTTCAAAGTTATGCGGCCTTTTTTGTGGAACGCAAATCTTGCAAATCTCTCCAGCGACACAGTAGACTCATCAGTGAAGATGCAATCCTGGAAAGTCTCACCGCTGTCGATCCATGCCTGGGCCTGGAGCACTCTTTTGATTTTGTTTGCGTCCCGTATCATGGGGTACGCTCTGTAATGACAATGAATAAAAAATGTTAGCGTCACAGCGCAGTACAGTTTGCAAAACAACATTTTTACTTTACAGTACAGTACCTCCTGTACTGTCCACTACTAACCTCACACGTCCATATTTCCATCCAATTCTGCGTCTCATCTTCTTTATGCTGCTCTCGGATACAGTCAGATTGTGGTTTTCCTGAAGAGTGTTTTTAACCCTTAATGCGCTCCTCTCATCATTCTCCTCACTTATTCTGTCCACCAGAAGAGTAGTCTCCCTACAATGCAAAGAAATTATATTGTGTTATTAATATGCAGCAATATAAAATGTATATTGTATACTGTACATGTAATGTTGTAATATACAGTAAATATAAATATACAAAAAATGTATACTGCTGTACTATAAATATAAATAGACAAAATATACAGTATACAGTACTGTTGTAATATAATAAATATACTATATAAATACGGTATACTGTTGTTATATCATAATAAATACACATCATATACTGTATATTTCGTTGTAAGATGAATTGCAATATACCAAAAGTGTATACTGCTGCACAAAAAATATAAATTGACCACACATACAGTACACTACAGTATATACTGTTGTACTATATAAATACGGTATACTGTTGTTATATCATAATAAATACACATCATATACTGTATATTCCGTTGTAAGATGAATTGCAATATACCAAAAGTGTATACTGCTGCACAAAAAATATAAATTGACCACACATACAGTACACTACAGTATATACTGTTGTAATATAATAAATATACTATATAAATACGGTATACTGTTGTTATATCATAATAAATACACATCATATACTGTATATTCCGTTGTAAGATGAATTGCAATATACCAAAAGTGTATACTGCTGCACAAAAAATATAAATTGACCACACATACAGTACACTACAGTATATACTGTTGTAATATAATAAATATACTATATAAATACGGTATACTGTAGATGTACACTACAGTTTTCTATATTTTTTTGGGTTAAGTTTTATAAATACAGTATACAGTACTTACGCATTTGTTACCCTTGGTGCCTTTTTGCGGTCTCTGTTTTTTCCTTGTGCATGATAGCACACAGTGCTTGATGGCACAACGAGGCCAGAAGCAGTTAACCAGCGCTGGATATCTGCAATTCGTTGTCCGCTCGTGTACATCTCCTTCATTCTCATGCTGAGATCCTTTGAAATCTTCTTAACAGGCATTGCTGCGAGTACTGTAGAAAGAAATACAAACACAAGAATGTGTATTCGATGTTTAGTCGATGTGTATTCAATGTGCAGTGAATCCACAAAATGGATGGTGTATTTATATGTTAATGACTCACATAACAGACCACCCACTTTCAACACCTGTACCTGGCCACCATGCATAAAAGGTTGTACACGTTGCATAGCCCACCACTTGCTGATCTTTATCTGAGGCATTGTCCAGATACTGCATTGTGCCTCCCGCTTACATGGAGCATCCCCGGTTCTATGGACGAAAGAATCATCTCACCTCTGCTGTGCCTGCCACACTGAAAAAGAGAAAGGCAGTTACCGTTCCCAAGCCAAAGGCAAAGCGACAGGCTAAGGCCAACAAAGAAAACCTTCTGCTGACCCCAAAGGCTAAGGCTTTTAAAACACGTCAGCCTTATTATGTGAAGAAGAAATACGGTACTGTGCTCGGTTCGCAAGACGCATGGCAGCCAACTCACCGAATCCGCAGACCACTTGCTCCCATATGCTTCGACGACTCTGCTGTAGCTGTCCCGGAAATCTTCAGCCCGGCTTCTCCACCCCCATCTTCTCCGGTTCCATCTGAAGATGCTGCTGCCTCTGAAATCAACGGGTCACTGTCTCCTTTGCTCTTGGACGACTCTGCTTCTCTCCCGGAAATCCAGCGGTCACCTTCTCCATCCCTCTTCCACCACGCTGCAGCTTCTCCTGTACCGGGCATCCCCAGGTCACCTCTTCCACTCTCCATCGATGCCGCTTCTCTCCAGGGAACCCCCATCTCATCCTCCGTTGCACCCATCCCCCCAGATCTCCAGATGCCATGCACAAGCAGCTCGTTGGACCGGATCCTGAATGGGCTAAGTGTGGATCTCCCCGGGAATTCTAGTGTGCTGGCAAAGCTAGATCTGCTTCTGGAGTCGGTGCTACATATGGAGCAACGGCTGGATCAACGGATGCTACATATGGAGCAACGGATGGATCAACGGATGGACAAGATAGAGGCAGACATAGCGGGCATACATTATTTGCTCGGTGTTAATGCCCCTGTTTCCCCGACGCTGGAGCAGGGGGGTGACATGGATGTGATGCATGGTACCTTCGACCCCCTTCCATCACCAAGCACACCCCCTCCACCAGAAGATACAGTGTACTATGCTATTGAGGAGGACATGACAACCCCATCTAGACCACGCCAGGAGACAACCCGGCGACCACTACCGGAGGAAAGCTTCCTCCCAGACACCCTACCATTGCCCATCGCCTCAAGTACACCCGCTCCCAAAAGACTTCCTACACCCGCTCGCATACAAACAGTGCCCGACATCTCCCTGTGCGATCTGACACCGGCGCTGAGGGAGAAGTATAGGGTGAGGAGTGCTGGTATACCACACAAGTATGCCTTGATCATATTTAAACACCATGTTCCCTACACATTGTACTGCGAGTGGGTGTTCAAAGTGAACTATGATGGGAATCGCCAAAAAAATGCCCTTCCTGCCAATTTAAGGAAAAAGATTGTGGAAGAAATGCAGCGCTATTACCCTGTTACAGATCCTGTAATGAGAGGCGTTAGAGACTGCATTAATGGCGTTTTGCGCCATGCAAGGCATCGGCCATGGCTGGAAAATGGGGAGGACTTTCAGTGAGACCATACTGTAATGTTGTGCTGTACTGTACAGTACATGTTTTACCCTATAGTACCTGCTGTACTTAAACAAAGGATACTGAATGTTGTTGTGTGTTGCACGGTTTTTGTACTGTATTTGTAAATAAAAGTTTTTAGTGGCGACTTCAGCAATAAAAGAACTGGTTACTTTATCTCACACACAGTACTACAAACTGCTTTTTGCTGCCAGACTGCAAACCCGCAAGACCAGCAACATTGTAACAAAAGAGCAATGAGCGCGCAATTGGCGTGGGAACTTCTGTTCTAAGGCCCCTATAAATAATATTCTTTATTTTATTTATAAACTCACATTTATAAACCCCGTCACCCACCCCCGCTAAACACAATAAAAAATAATCACACACAGCATCCCCGCAATAAATAAATAAATAAATACAAATAAATACATTTGAAATACATTTTTATTGATAGTGTAGATGTGCAGGGGGTCTCTGGAGCTGAACCGCACAGGTTTTAGGTCTGGGGACCCCGTGCCCCCCGAGATACAGGCCCCTTTAGGGGGTGCCGGTAGCCCTCTGCTTGGTTTAAAGGTCCGATCACGTGATCGCGGCCTGTAAACCAAGCAGAGCAGAGGGATACCGGCACCCCCTAAAGGGGCCTGTATCTCGGGGGGCACGGGGTCCCCAGACCTGAAACCTGTGCGCTTCAGCTCCGGAGAACATCTACACTGTGAATAAAACACACACATCATTAAAGAATCATTCTTTAGCTTAGCGGCTATGCGCTATGGTAAAGAAGCAGCATTTCTGTCTTTTTAATAATATTGTAGAGTGAGCAGGGGGTTCCCTGAGACAGAAATCTAATCTCAGGGGACCCCCTGCTCCTGCACAATATTATTAAAAGTTCAGAAACGAGGCTTCATTAGCATAGCGTATAGCCGCTAAGGTAATGAAGGGGTTAACGCATAATAACCAATAAATACATTCAATACACTACCCACTACCCATGGCAACCTCCGCTGCTGTACAGTAAAACAGAGAAAAAAAATAACACTTTCAAAGTAATGTCCCCTAACCCCTTAATCACCATAGCGGTTATTAACCGCTACAGTCATGAAGGGGTTAACCCACCCTCACCCACCACTTGGGACGCCTACTGTACATACCCTCCCACTCTAACCCCCCACCCCGTGAGGCCTAACCACCCTCAACCCTCACCCACTAACTACCCACAAGGGAGGCCTACCCACATACCGTTGGGGAAACACCCCACCCCCACCCCAGTACCCACAATAAAAACAGTACAATCACCCACAATAAACAGCATTCTATTTATTAAATACATTACCCACCCCCTGTGCCCCCCCCCCCATAAATACAAGATTTATTCTTTTACATTCAGGGTCCATAACGTAGCCCCACGCTAGTCCCCGGTGGGCTGGCAGGGCACCTGGACAGACCTACAGTTTACCAGCAGCATTCCACAGGTTCTGGAGGCCTGCTGGTGGATCCTGCCAGCACCATGGCGCTCAGGTGGTCTCCTTGGGTCACCGTGAGCCACAATTGGGTCCACACGGTAGGCCCAAGGATGTCTGGGAGCCCCGGGTCAAACCCACAGGTGTCTGCGGGGCCTCGGGTGGTTCCCATGGGGGTCTGGGGAACTCACGGGTGCTCACTACGGGTCCGCGGTGCCCCCACAGAAGTGGGACCACACATCATCATCCCCGCACCTACGGCTCGGAGGTGCCCCCACAGAAGTGGGACCACACATCGTCATGCCCGCAGACTACGGGTCCGCGGTGCCCCCACAGAAGTGGGACCACACATCATCATCCCCGCATGTGTCACCCGTGGAACCACCAGCCTGCTACCCTTTAGGATACCCGAGGATTCCCCGCGGGTGGTCTCCAGAGGTCCCACGCAAAACCACGGAAGTAACCCTGAATGTAAAAAAAATAAACCTGGCCTATACATTCAATACATACACCCTCCCCCCCAACACCTACAGTACAATAATGTGCAAAATAACTATTATCCAGATATGGATAATAGATTAATTGCCCATTATTAAAAACATTAACTAGCATATACAAATAAATAAAGTACTACTGACCTCATCAATACGAAGTGTCCGATGCCAGCGCCTTCCTTCTCTTGCCCACACAAAACATAGCCAAAACCAAGCCAATACATTGCAATTACATTCAGATATCAATTAACCCCTTAAACACCTTATCGGATAATAACCGCAAAGGTAATTAAGGGGTTAAGCCACACAGGCACGATACCCACCCTTCACCCATGAATTTGTACTGTGGCTTCATCATGCAACTATATATATATATACTGTATATATATACATACAGAGAGACAGAGAGAAAGAGAGAGAGAGAGATATATACAGTATATATATATACACACGTTATATACACACCCATGATAAACCAAATATACAGTACAAATAAATGTAGAAGGGTTATCAAAACCATACTGTTCTACAACCAAACACTTCTCCATACAGACACTACATTAAAAATCAATTTCCTTTAAAAATCCTAACTGATCTCACAATCTACTGTACTGTATATGATCACAAACCAATGAAAAAAGTCACATTCCAAAATGCATAAAATCTATGCACCATACTGTATACATTCTGCAAATTAATCAACGTAAACAAAAATCAATTAGCAATCATTATTTAGATCTCTAAACATTTCACACTCAATCATGAACAATGAAACCATTAACAGATTCACGCCTAGAGCAGAACAATTAAGCCTTTGAAAAAATATAAGTACCGACAAAAATACAACCTTTCCAAACCAAGCCTACAGTACCTACAGTATCCCTGACCTTCCTCAAACACACAATACAATACCAAGGAATAATACATCTATCTAATTTTAAAATACTTTAAACTCACAAAATAATTAAAAACACATCTAATCCAGCTTTTAAAACATCATCATTTCTTACCCTGAATGTATACTGTACAGTATATCTCTCTAGACATATATATTGTACATACATACATACAGTGGCAAGAAATGATATACCACAAAAAAATAAAAATACACAGGTTAAAAAACCTTTTGAAAAAATTAACAAGTTAAATAAAATACATTTCTTTACTGTAGTTCACTTACCATTACTTGCCCCCACCGACTCCCGTTGCCCAGCTTACTCACGAACCAATCCACGATCAGGAACCCATAAAATAATAAACCATTGAAAATAATAAACATTAAACTAAAAATCCAAACCAATCCACGGGTCTTCTACTTGTAATACACCTTCATCTGTATTCTTCTTTCTTCTATCTCCTTCCGGGCGGGGCAGGGCGTGGTCTTCTTTCCATCATCGGCCACGCCCTTGTCTTTTTCCTTCTCCGGAGGTCCTTCCTCCGCGGCGTCTGGCTGCAAAATGAGACGACATAGGCTTTTAAAGGCCTATGACGTCACATTTTGCGTCATGGTTCCCACGGTCCTGATTGGACCGTGAAAACCATGTGTGTTGGCCGATAATAAAAAAATGATGACGTCACTTAAAGGGAATGAAAGCACAGCCAATCAGAATGGCTTTGCTTCAATTGCCTTTAAGATGACGTCATGAAAAGGCACATGGCCGTGCACACATGGTACTAGAGCCAATCAGAGCGTGGGAACTTTATCCCTACTCTGATTGGCTCTGGTATACCATGTGTCAGAGGCTTGGGGGAGAAAGGATGTGACGTCAATGAAAACCTGTCACGTGGTACGGTAGCCAATCAGAGCGTGGGAACTTTATCCCTACTCTGATTGGCTCTGGTATACCATGTGTCAGGGGCTTGGGGGAGAAAGGATGTGACGTCAATAAGGATAAAGTTCCCACGCTCTGATTGGCTACCGTACCACGTGACAGGTTTTCATTGACGTCACATCCTTTCTCCCCCAAGCCTCTGACACATGGTATACCAGAGCCAATCAGAGTAGGGATAAAGTTCCCACGCTCTGATTGGCTCTAGTACCATGTGTGCACGGCCATGTGCCTTTTCATGACGTCATCTTAAAGGCAATTGAAGCAAAGCCATTCTGATTGGCTGTGCTTTCATTCCCTTTAAGTGACGTCATCATTTTTTTATTATCGGCCAACACACATGGTTTTCACGGTCCAATCAGGACCGTGGGAACCATGACGCAAAATGTGACGTCATAGGCCTTTAAAAGCCTATGTCGTCTCATTTTGCAGCCAGACGCCGCGGAGGAAGGACCTCCGGAGAAGGAAAAAGACAAGGGCGTGGCCGATGATGGAAAGAAGACCACGCCCTGCCCCGCCCGGAAGGAGATAGAAGAAAGAAGAATACAGATGAAGGTGTATTACAAGTAGAAGACCCGTGG
>NC_134483.1:90809996-90924712 GCF_040206685.1 Ascaphus truei | reverse complement strand
CAATATAAGAAGAAAGATAGAAACAAATCAGCTAATCTTAGTTTTATAACACAATACAATCAGATGGCACCAAATATAAGAAAAATATTTAAAAAATATTGGCCCATCCTCAAAAAGGATAAAGAACTTGTAGGCATTTTGCCAGAACATCCTCAGATTGTATTTACTAGAGCACCAAACATCGGACGCAAATTAGCCCCTAGCTGCCCTTCTTTACAAACAAAGTTACGTAATACAGTCACAAATAAAGGATATTTTCCATGTCATAGGTGCACTGCGTGCAAATATAGCAAAAAAACATCCAACTATATATCTAAAAATACATCCAAAAATTATATTATTCAACAACACATCACTTGTAAAAGTTCATTTGTAATATACCTATTGGAATGTCCATGTGGTCTGCAATATGTGGGTATGACTACTAGACCTGTCCAAAGACGCATATATGAACATATATATAACATCAAGAGAGGGTTAGCAACGCACAACGTATCGCATCATTTTCAGCAAGTACACAACCAAGATCCCACTGGTTTGAAATGTATGGCAATTGAAACCATCACTCCAAATTGGAGAGGAGGAAACGCTGTGAGCCAAC
Organism: Ascaphus truei; assembly: GCF_040206685.1. Classification (NCBI taxonomy): domain Eukaryota; kingdom Metazoa; phylum Chordata; class Amphibia; order Anura; family Ascaphidae; genus Ascaphus; species Ascaphus truei. The sequence continues at coordinate 90,924,111 of NC_134483.1, read as the reverse complement.
TGGGGAGACGTGAGTCCTATTGGATATACGAGTTAAAGACACTATCCCCACTAGGCCTCAACGTTGACTTCAATCTAAAATCCTTTTTGGTAAATTAATATTAAATGTCATTTGTCCATTTTAGTTTTGCTCTTTTCTTTCATATTAATGGTTACTGTAGAGCCAACAAAATTCATCGTATAGACCTTGTGATTCCAGATAATCTTAATTCTGCATTTTAAATTTTATAATGGATTATTGTCATGCATGTATAAATGTATAATATGTATGTGTAATAAAAATGTATGTAATATGTAATACACTTAGTAGGCACTAATACTTTAGTATCACAAATAAAATGGATAATTTTATTTAATAATAATTATTGTATATTTCCACCCATTTATCACTTCTTTGTATACTTAGTTAATGTCACTTTAATTAATCATTACTTATTAATTAAGCACAAACACAACTGATTAAAAATATCAGTATATTATATGTTAATTCATTTATTAATATTATAAGTTTTATATTTCACACAGATTAATATTATTCACATATTTAATTCTAATTATTAAAATTCACACCAAATACACAAGTCTAGAATATATTTCATAATATTTAATCACATTATGTATTATAGTACACACACATAGTAGGTTAGGTTTATAGTATAGTCACATATATATAGCTTACAAATAGGGTATAGATTTGCTATATGCACGTATCTCATTATTGTTATTTTTCATCAGCTGAGATCGTTATTTTAACTTTGTATTATTTATTTATTTTTCTGTTATTATCTTGCACTGCGCATGTGTGGACAAATGGACATCAGTCTCCCCATAATATTGAATGCGCATGTGCAACAATCTAGTTAGGGTGATTTACGGACTTAATTGGACTCCTATAAAAGAGGACATTATGGGTCATATCTTTAGAACCCCTGAGGAAGAGAGCAGCTCGCTCTCGAAACGCGTAGGGTTAAATTGTTGGGACGCAAACAACTACGCCTGGACGTTCTACCCGTGCCGTGACGAATCAGCTTTATCAGCTTGTACCCAAAACTATCACGAATCTGCCGCGGTGAACCTGCCACCAGCCACAAGTAGGAAGGAGCGCCGAGGAGGAGTAAGCCCACGCAGCTTGGCGTGTGTAGCTGATATCCTGGCCCCGAATCCGGTGATAACAGCTGTGTGAGCAGCACGCAATTGCTGCGTTTCATCTACCATCAGCTGCGACGAGGAACAAGAGCCAGGGGAGAAACACACGCGGTCTGGCGTGTGCAGCTATCATCTTGGCCCTGATTCCTGTGCAGTAGCTGTGTGAGCCGAAAAGAGAGGGGATACTCTCAAATATATCCACCGCTTGCATACCATTTTCGTCCGGTGAGTGGGCACTCCACTTGGTGTAGCTGAAGCTTGGTCCCATACCAATTGTCCTTAAATTGTTATAGATTAATTGTGTTTATATTATTTGTATATGTTTTTTATGTCCAGTGTTTTTAAACTATTTTATTAAATGTTGTAAAATTCCTATCACCCCTGATCTCAGCTGATATATATTTTTTATTATTTTTTAGTATTAGTGGTTTAGTATATGTTGTTTGTCTCTTATACATACAGTATTATACTATGTTTTGTGTTTTTTACATTTTCTTTAAGCACATCTCTACCGTCTGGAATCCAATTCGGTTTCTTCCTGTTGGTGAATATATCCTTTACCTGCCGGCGCCTTTTTAACACTATATCTTTTTTTCTTATTCTAATAGCTTTATCTGTGAGGGCGCCAGGAGCTCTCTCACTAGCAGACCATCGGCTGTGACGTCACCGGAAGTCCCCCGGTGCTCCTTCCTTTTGATTCATGAGAATGGGAGAGCGGCTTCCTGTTTCCAGTTTAAAAGGGTACTGAAGAGATGTGCAGAGCTAGCAGGTTTTGGGGGACTTGATGATTAAGTCCCATTCTTTTAGAATTGGGGCGGCAGCTGAAGCCGCTAGATTAGGCCTAGGGGAGGCAGGTATTAAAAAGTTGGGCAGGTGGTCATCAGGGCGTTATTAAGGGTTATGTTAAACCCTGTATACAACAAAAGTACCCAATGCTACATCCAATGTGACAAAATACATAGTTAAATACCTCAATGTTAGTATTCTCATGAATAAGGCTAGGTCCCCGATGGTTACGGTGGTGCGTGCGGCGGCGGCATGCGCGCCACACACCAGTCACTAACCTCAATAAGGCAGGCACCAGTGTCTTCTCACGTGTTGGCTCACATAGTGCGGTGGCGCGTCAGCCAGCAGAGGAGACAACACAATTGTGTTCCCGTGCGGCGACGCGGTCATGGGGTGCGCTGGGAGCCAATAGCAGGGCAGATAGCTTGGACCAATGGGTGCGCAGTGCTTTGAGCAATGGGAGGACAGTGCTTTGTGTTGTGCCTGACGTCATTGCCATGCCCCCATCACTCCCTACAGACCACAGATCGTGGTTTTAAGCTGTGCACATACTGCCAGGATGCCAGGTGCACGTGAAGCAGCCACCACCGGGGACTTAGCATACTGATGAACATATAAAATCAATGCATAAATTAGGAAACCTAATTCTACCAATCCTACTTTTGGTGAAAGGGAGGCCCTCAAGGAACTCCGGGACCTACACAATTTTTATACGTCAGGTCGATAAAGGGGGTGCTATTGTACTACAAGGCAGGGACATATATATTTGAGAAGCGGAGAGACTTTTATCGGATCACCGTTTCTATGTAACACTGCTAGCAGATTCTGTTAATGAGTTTCAGAGTCTTCTACTTTCTCTTTTAAATACAGGCAGTCCTCGTTTTACAGCGCTTCGCTTTACAACGAATGGCTTATCCAACGCTATGCAATGCATACCTATATTCATTTTACAACGCCAAAATGGCTTATCCAACGCTCTTACGACGCTTTGCAACGTTGTGTATGTGTGTATATATATACATATTCACATAAACAACGTTGCAAAGCGTCGTAAGAGCATATATATATAATATTATACTATATAATATATTATTTATAATGTTATATTATATATATAATACAGTACATACACTATATAATTTATGTGTGTGCTGCATATCTTATTGCCTGCATAAAATATTTGGTGTATTTTAGTGTTAAAAATGCCCTCAGGAACGGAACCTTTCATTTAAACAGTGTTCCTATGGGAAAATGTGTTTCGCTTTACAACGTTTCGCTTTACAACGCCATTTTGAGTAACGCATTGTGTCGGATAACCGAGGACTGCCTGTACAGTTAAATCTAAAGACATTATTACCAGTAGAATTTAAGTATCTGTATAATGCTCATCCTCGTGTCCCTGTCTTTTATCACCTTCCCAAAGTCCACAAGGATCCTGTTTATCCACCTGGCAGACCCATCATATCTGGGATGGAGTCCATGACATTGGGGTTATCCAGGTATGTAGACCACTATTTACAGCCCCATGTGGTCAGTCGACCATCTTACCTTAGGGATGTCCTGCATGTCGTGGACTCCATCTCAGGTATTAAGTGGAAATCTAAATGTTTGTGGGCCACATTAGATGTACAGGCTCTTTATACCAACATTGAACACACTAAAGGTCTGGATGCCATTGAATACTTTTTAAGCACTGATAATAAACTTCCCAAAGTTCAGCAGGTATTTTTGCTTAATTGCATCCAGTTTATTTATTCTACATAAGATTCTACTTAAGATTTATGAACGTGTTTCCCCCTTGTGTTATCAGAATTCCAACCAAAGTAGGATTACAATCAAAGTAGGAGTGCTAAATATTTTTCTGAAACTGATCCTTGGATGGCCTTGTTTAATCGTCCGATCCCAAATATAACTAAAAGAGCATAAGTTAATAACACATCTTTTCAGCCACAAGGTGCAGTACCATGGAGACAACCACCCCAAAATATTAATACACAATCGTGATGGTGAAGATTTAGGAATGAGTTGCTGGAATGCAGTTTATTTTTCTGCATTAGAAATAAAAAAAAGTTTAATACGAGATGGGAAATGTTTGCCCTTTGGCTGTGGATTGTAACAAGTCAGTCATGTTAAATGTGAATTTAGATAGTTTTGCTAAAAAGTGCAGATTACTTGATGCAGTTCCATTTATAAATCAGACTTGTCCGAGTACCAATCAGCAAAAACTCCCAAGTAAAAATATCGTTTATCGGGGCCATCTTTATTCGAACAAATATAAGTATTTTATCATTATTATTTGAACTTTTAAAATTTCCATTGCAAACAAATGATTTGTGGAAGCTTTTACAATTGTTAACAAATGTATTTTTGGTTATAAGATTGTAATGAAAATAGTAAATAGCTATGTCCCTTTGTTTGCATTCTAATTATGGTGCTGTAATTAGTCAACCAGATAAGCATAAGTAGTTTTAATCCACAGCTCCAAACAAGAAGCAATACCTAGTTTTTTTTTTCACAAGATAGAAATAAGTAAGATATACAATCTAATGGGGTTCAATTTTTTAAAGAAACCAATTACACCGAGTTGTTTGACATTTTCTTTTCGATCCGCTAAGATGAAGTGCCCCTTTAATTTGTTGTGCTAAATGGCTCACAATCTTGAGGTTCATCATTCAAAGATAACCGGTCTTACTTTACCCTTCTTTCAAGGTGTTGGCTAAAGTTCGCTTTCCCATGGAATGTTCCACTTCTATATCTAATTACCCCTTGCAGTCTCCTGAATGTATTTTCTTAGCCTCCCTTTAGTGTTCAAATACATCTGCATTCAATGTGCATTGTTACAGCCCAGGTTCACTTAAACCATAATTGACCATATCCTTACTAGGAACAAACACTCCAGCCTTCCCACTAGAAATGGTACTTCAAAGACATTTTCCTTTTGACTCTCCATTCCTTTCACGCAAATGTCATATACAGTAGATACTGTATTTAATTGTCAGTACAGTTCAAAAGAAACTCTTAAAATCAGTATTGATTAAAAAAGATATTCGATTCCCAGTTAAATAGGAAATAACCCAGTAAAAAATATATAATTTCAGAAAAGTGTAACGCTTTTCAAGCAGCTGAGCTGAGCACTATCTACTGTATCACAAAATAAAATTATGTTAGGCCTCATAGCTAATTGAGAGAGAATAGGACAGTGTGTTGTTTTTGCCACAAATAAATAAATACATATAAATATATATATATATATATATATATATATATATATATATATATATATATATATATATATATATATATATATATATTGCTGCATATATTTATATATAATACCTTGCTGCAGTGGGAACACTTTATGCTAGGTGATAATGGTGAATGGCAGGGTTGCAGACCTGTCTAAGACATGTGAATGTGCTCCCAAGTGATATTCTTTAATGGCTATAGGCCATCAGAGTTTTTTGTCGCATTTTTCACACACCATAACTTAAAATGTATATATAAATATATAGATATAGATACATACTGTACTATATATAATGGTTAGTGAGGTTAGTGCTATCTGCGGTGAATCTGATTGGTCCGTGGCCACCCGGACTCTCATTGGCCAAGAGGTACGCCCCACTGTGAGGTACGCCCCACTGTGACACACACACCCTCCCATAGTCAGCCTCCCACACGACTCTCATTGGTCAAAAGGTACAGTGACATCACTGACACACACCTCCTTCACTCTCACACACTTGCAGTGACACCATACGGCCAGAACCTCTGAGGACTCCTTGGTAAATTGACATATCACACTGTCACCCCCACACTCACCCCTGTCTACACACACACACACACACACACACACACACACACACACACACACACACACACACACACACACACACACACACACACACACACACAATCACTGTCATCCCACAAGTCTGAGTCATGCTGTCACCTGAGTTGTCACCTGTCACCCGTGTACACACACACTCACACTGTCACCCCCACACTCACACTCAACCCTGTACACACACTCAGTGTCATCCCACAACTCAGACTCACGCTGTCACCCAGTGTAACACACACACACACACATCACACACATTCACACTCACCCCTGTCAAACAACAACACACAATCATGTCACCCCTGTCTACACAGTCACTCACACTCACCTCTGTCATCCCACAACTCAGTAATGCTGTCACCCCTGTGTATACTGCTCTCTGTCATCACACAACTCAGTAATGCTGTCACCCCTGTATATACACTGCTCTCACCACAGTGTATACACTGCCATGGCCGCACATTACCTTAATTGTCTCTCCGCAACGGCCCGCACACTCATGCTATGCCGTGGATTTTTGTAATTAAATTATCCCGATGGCCGCCACGCTTCTCCATCACCACACATGACCGTCACAAAACTGACGCCCATTAACTTAATTCTCCCTCCGCACGCACATTACCTTAAACACTCATGATATGGCGTGGCACTCCCTGTGCACATGGCCGTGCACAAAAAATATACATGTCTGTGCACATGGCCGTCTAAACCGCCACTCTCCGCAACTGCATGGCTTACAAGCACATGGCCGCCGCACACATTACACCGGCCGCCCGTCACTTTAAATACATGGCCGCCCAACACTAATCTCTCTGCACATGACCGTCTAAACCGCCAAACTCCGCAACTGCATATTCCACTGCCCGCCCGTACCTTTCAATACATGCCCGTGCAACATGCCCGTCTAAACCGCCACCCTCAGCTACAATTCAGTCCTTTTACTATTCACGCCCGTACCTTCACCTACGCAGTCTTTTTAAAATGGCCGACAAACTCACTTACTATTCAAATAAATATATATTGAAACAATGGCGTGCGCCCCTACCTTCACCCGCCCTTACCTTTCAATACCTACTGTTAATTTAATTTACAAAATGGACAGCCAAGTAACTTACAATTCAAATACATGTATATTAAAAATATTCAGTCCTTTTTCTATTCCCGCCAAAACCTTCACCTACGCAGTCTTTATTACATTTTTAAAATGGCCGACAAACTCACTTATTAAAATAAATATATATTTCAACAATGGCGTGCGCACGTTCACCTACCCAGTCTACAATTCTTATGTTTACCTCAATAAATACTTAGTACATCATCACCACAATTATTACATTTGCGCATTCACTATAACAGCCACCCTTCACCTACGCACTGTCAATTTCATTTACTAAATGTCAGCCTTCACCTACGCACTGTCAATTACATTTATACAATGCCAGACACACCAACTTACTATATGTACATTACATACACATTGCACTATCTTCCCCTTTGCCAATGTATTTTTTTTATCCATTAATATTATTATTACATTAATTTCTGTGCAGAAAATCTTATTTATGTACATTGCATACACATTACACTATGTCCCGCTTTGGTATTTTTTCATATTATCCATTCATACAATGTTTTCATTTGTTTTCTTTCTTTCATAGCCGCTATAATATTTTTCTATTATATTACCCCCGCTTTGCTAAAAATGTATTTTTATCCATTCTTACTATCTTTACATTTCTTTACTTTCTTTCATATCCGCTACACTTTTTATCATTTACATTACCTTCATAACATCACCCGTTTTCTCTATCTTCACGATTTTATCTACAAATAGCCATCATACTTTCTTTTTCCTTCAACATTGCTTCATTCACACATCAAGTACATACTTTTACATCTACCAATGCGCTCCGCACGCCAATCTCTGTATGCGCTCCGCAGCCATCACTTTCACCATAACCTCATGCACAACACGCATGTGCGCCAAATTACAAATTTATTTAAACAAAAAAAAAAAAAATTTTCATGACTGCAATTTAATACATCCATTTTTAAACAAATTTACTTTTTATTTGCATATTACAACTATTTATGTCAATCATTAAGATCATTAACACATATTATTAACTCTTTATGCCTGCAATGTACTACATCACTTTACTGTTAACACTTTAACACTATCATTTACAAATCACATACACACTCACTCTTTCTTCACAACACACCCCTCCCCACACATCCTTCCTCTTCCCACCCCCCCCCCCCACCCCTACCATCATTCATCTTCCCACCCACCCACACACACACCCTTCCTCTTCCCACCCACCCTTCATCTTCCCACCCACCCACCCTTCCTCTTCCCACCCACCCACCCACCCTTCCTCTTCCCACCCACCCTTCCTCTTCCCACCCACCCACCCTTCCTCTTCCCACCCACCCACCCTTCCTCTTCCCACCCACCCACCCTTCCTCTTAAACCCACCCACCCACCCTTCCTCTTCCCACCCACCCACCCTTCCTCTTCCCAAACCCACCCACCCACCCTTCCTCTTCCCACCCACCCACCCTTCCTCTTCCCACCCACCCACCCACCCTTCCTCTAAACCCACCTTTCCTCTTCCCACCCACCCTTCCTCTTCCCACCTACCCTTCCTTTTCCCACCCACCCACACACCCACCCTTCCCACCCACCCACCCTTCCTCTTCCCACCCACCCTTCATCTTCCCACCCACCCACCCACCCTTCCTCTTCCCACCCACCCTTCCTCTTCCCACCCACCCACCCACCCTTCCTCTTCCCACCCACCCTTCCTCTTCCCACCCACCCACCCACCCACCCACCCTTCCTCTTCCCACCCACCCACCCACCCACCTTTCCTCTTACCACCCACCCACCCACCCTTCCCACCCACCCACCCACACACCCTTCCTCTTCCCACCCACCCTTCCTCTTCCCACCCACCCACCCACACTTCCTCTTCCCACCCACCCACACACCCACCCACACACACACCCACCCTTCCTCTTCCCAACCTTCCTCTTCACAACCACCCTTCCTCTTCACACCCACCCACCCTTCCTCTTCACCCCCACCCACCCTTCCTCTTCACCCCCACCCACCCTTCCTCTTCCCACACCCCCACCCACCCACCCTTCCCACCCACCCTTCCTCTTCACACAATCCCACCCACCCTTCCTCTTCCCACACCCCCACCCACCCAACCTTCCTCTTCCCACACCCCCACCCAACCTTCCTCTTCCCACACCCCCACACAACCAACCTTCCTCTTCACACACCCCCAAACACCCACCCACACCCTCACCCACCCTCACCCACCCTTCCTCTTCACACACCCCCACCCAAAAACCCTTCTTCCCACACCACCACTAAACAACATTAAAAAAAAAAATTGATTCACATTCCGGGCAATGCCGGGTCTATCAGCTAGTATATATATAAAGCAGAAAATAGCAGTGTTAGTCCAGTTGCGATACTTTTATTCTGCACTATTAGGTGATACCTTTTTTATTGGGCTAACAATTTATGTCATAGGACAAGCTTTCGAGAATTATCGTCTCTTCTTCAGGTCGAGCAATACTGATACACAAAGAATTCAATGGCTAAAACAGTAAATATAGAGACATGTACACATTTTTTTTTTAAGAGCACTGAAATATTAGTTAAGCCTTACATATAGGTAAAACTTTTTGCAAGAGCTTTGAAATGTCAATAAAACTGTTAGCTTAGCTCACACTTAAGTGCTTAATGTCTGATATTTGCAGCCCACTTAATGTCCAAATATTTGCTTGTAATGATTTAATAAATCCAAAATTGGTAAATATTTGCAAAATATATTTGAGTGAGTGTTTTGTATTCCTTTGTACACTATTGTTCTGGAGAAGTGCTATGACAGGCTTTATATTAATAGAGGAAAGCAGTGCTGCCAAGTTCAAATTACATTAACAGTTAACCATAATAGTGCCAATATGATGCTTTCAGTACAATAATTTCTTAAGATATTATTCTTGACACATACCACATACACATACTGTACAGTGGCGAGAAAAAGTTCGTGAACCCCTTAGGATTTTCACATATTTCAAACCAAAAATATTATGAGCTCTTATTCAACAATAGATAAAGATAACCTGGTCAAACAAATTACACAAAAACATGATACTTTGCCAACATTTATTTATCCACAACAGGACCAGCGTGCTAAGGGTTAACATTTGCTTGTCCTTTGTGGAACGTCAACCCCCACCCACTGGAATGTTAATGAGCCAAGAGGACACAAATAACTTTTTGTTCACAGCAGCATTGAAAATCAACCACTCCAGTGTACATCTGCGTTGCCCCAAAGGCGGGCAGCCTTTGACGCAGCTGAAGGGCAGCCAAAGGGTGTCAGCCGTTTGCTGCCGTTCGCTGCTGTTTGGTGATGTTAAAGGGATGTTAAAGCGCTATATTTCAATCAGAAAATCACAAGCCCTTTATCCCTGTACCGAATTTTTCAACTCTATCTGTCCATGAAATGTCTGTGAATTGACTGTTTAACCCTGTTCTTTTAATGTAACCATGTATTTTTATCTCTGTGCCCAGGACATACTTGAAAACGAGAGGTAACTCTCAATGTATTACTTCCTGGTAAAACATTTATATAAATAAATGAACACTCACATTAGCCATGGCGAGAGTGGCCTGCAGATCCTTGAATGTTACTCTGGGGTTCTTTGTGACTTCATGGATGATTTGCCGGTTTGTTCTTGGAGAGATTTTGGTAGGACGACCACTCCTTGGTAGAGTGACTATGATCTTGAACTTTCTCCATCTGTCTGACAATGGATTAGTGGAGCCCCAAATCCTTAGAAATGGTTTTGTAACTGATGAGCTTCAATAACTGCTTTCTGAGGTCCTCAGAGATTTCTTATGATCGTGGCATGAAATGTTTCCACACACCTGAGCAGTGAAGACCAAACTATGTACAGTATAGTGGCACTTGTACTGGCAGGTTCAACCATGCTTTGAAAGCTTGAACAATATACCTGGCTAAAGTGGAAAAGGTTCTTGCGAATATGCAGTTGAGGCAGGCATTGCACGTAAGGCTTCAACACCCACATATAAAGGATACTGAAAGGCAATAGCCCTCATTTTCATGTGGCCAGAGGGTCCCTGGGCTTGACACTAATCAGGATGAAGGCATGCAGTTAGAGGGTGGTAACAAATATCAGCTGTCATTCAAATTTCAATCTGCAATAACATCTCAAAAAGATTAAATGGGATATTGTTGGCCTAAGTGAAGTTAAAAGAAAAGATGAAGGCCTCATTGAGCTCATAAGTGGAAACCTACTATATTACAAAGATATAGAAAATGAAAGAATTAGTGGAGTAGGCTTCACCGTTAACAAGAAATAGAAAATAACGTAGTGGTGTATATAAGTTCATACACAAAAATCAAGTCACTCAGACAATGAAGTGGAAGACGTTTAATATGAAATCAACGAATTTAACAGCAAAATAAATTGATGGTTAGAGCAATGGAAATGTTTATTTACTGTAATATAGATATATAATTTAAATATATGCTACATTATATTCTATATAGCATATGGAATCAAACAATACAACAAAGGAAATTGCCACCTTAAGTTCATTAGGAGAGATTGCAATGCAAAGATTGGTGCCTAGCATGAAGCATCAGAGGATAAGGATGGTTACAGCAACAGAAATATGTATTTACTGTGATATAGATACATAAATATAATATTTGCTACATTATATTCGATGAGCATATGGCATGGCATATACTGTATATTTACCCTTTTGTGTGTGTGTTTGTGTGTGTGTGTATGTGTATATGTGTACTGTATATGTATATCACCAGCCCTTGTTGATCCACTGTTGGATAAACACCAAGATCTTCCAAGTACAGTACTATGGTTTGAAGTCTCAATGCTGCTCCTATACATTTTCTAGTTTAATCCATCTTACTTTTGGTTGTCATGTTAGTCTTCTGATATCCATTGGAATCCAGTTGAGTACCATTTTTGTGTAATGATGGTCATTACCTTTTGCGATATGTCTGACCCACTGACATAATGTCTTATCCCTTGTGATATTGCAGACTTTTTTTTCTTACATAGACAAGAGGTTAAATATATAATTTAAAATATAATATCATTTATCATATATATATATAATGTATGTGTAAGGTATACATTCCTCTACTCCTGGTTAGCTCAGTGGAACCCGTCCCTCCCATTGTGCCCCCCTTCCTCTTCACCTCAAAATGGCAGCAAGGAGAGAAGTACGTGCTTTTAATGGGGGATATGCCATAAGAGCAAGCTTTCCGTGGGGACACCTAATAAACATCCACGAACACAGGCTAAAAAACATAGATGTAGAGTATCTTCCTAATTTGTATATGATATAAGTCTAGTGGCTTTCAAACTTATCCTTGGCCACACCAGGCTTTAGATATACCCAGTGTAAATACCCACAGGTGAGTGCCCTTAATTTGCCTTTTAATAGAATGTTGGATGGTTGCTTCAGAAATCTAATCTGGCCCAGGGCCCTGATTTTGGCTCAGGGCTCCCTGAGTTTGTGAGTGTGTAGAGTAGAGTATTTCACAGATTTTTACAGTGTCACCCGTAAAGTGAATGAAGATGGAGGGGGATAAGTGCAGCATACATAGCTTTAAAAAAGAAGATGGTGAACTGACACTGATACAGTAAGCCAGGAGCTAACGGCATAGGACGTCCATGACTGCAGTGCTGCGGTCCCTCCCCTCGCATCTGGTAGTTCCTGAGTGTGTGGTTGTAAGGGGTTAAGGCTAGGGCCTCCGAAATGGAAGAGTAAGAAGTATTCAGGAGGGTGTATAGGCAGGAGTTACGGGGTGACCCCTTCCTCTTACCTCTGGCAGCTTTGCATGTTGTCCGCCAAACCCACCCAGTCCTTTTATGTTATTTTGGTATGTGGGAATGATTAGCGTGATGTGGTCATATTTGGAACAGGTGTTGGCATCACCGGTTGCACATTTTATTGTATGTGTTTCAACAACCGCTGTTAATATTTTTTTATAAAATAAAAAACAAAATAAAACAAAAAAGGTAACAACAATATAAGTGTGTAATTTTTGGCACAGCTTTAAGTCCGATCTTAAAACACACCTCTTTAATTAAGCATTTGGGTAGCTCTATTGGCTAATACTAGACATCTGCATCTACATCATATACATTTACCATGACCCCTTGCAGACGCACTTACCATAACACCCTCCTACTGTCTCTATAAGTTCTCCCCACTTAACTCTTAGATTGTAAACCCTTCGGGTCAGGGACTTGTTTTCCTAATGTCTGCTTTTATTTAGGAAGCTCTTATTCCTATTATCTCATGTGTGTTATTGCTGCAAAAAGCTATGCACATTGATGGCGCTATATAAATAAAGATATATATATACAGCTTGCTGGACTTTTAGAGGTTGCCACACTGGAGCCTGGGGTAGCATTTCTGTTAATGCCTTGGTGAGCTTGGTGGAAGTGGCGTAATTGCTAGCATGGCCAATGGAATTGCTGTTCTCACAAGGTAATATATATATCATGTGGACTGAGCCGGTTATCTGACTAGCTAGTGGGTTCGAGTCACATGGATGTGTGGACTCAAGAAATAACAATGGACAGTCTGGCACAGGTTTGTTTTAAATGGTCATGTTATGATGGTTGTTTTATAAATAAAGCTGTGGCTGTTAAACCCCAGAAAGTGTTGCGTATAATTGTGTTGCTGTCTATTATTAGTTATGGGGAGATGGGGGTGGAGGGAGGTTAATGGGGCATTCTTAAGCTCAGAGAAGTAAATACTTTTCTCGCTCTCTGATTTCTCCATTTCCCCCTACCTATCTCTGACCATCATCTCATTTCATTTTCTCTCTCTCGCTTTTCTCCTTCTCCACCTCCATCTACCCCTCATTTCTGCAGAGACCTGCACTCTATTAACCTATCGGCTTTTGATTCCACTTTACTCTCCTCCTCCTCTCTCAGCCTTGCTCCAGACACTGACAACCTGGTCAGGAACTACAACTATGCCCTATCCTCCTCTCTTGATCTACATGCCCCACTTTCTCTCTGCCGTTCTCGTCCTCCTAATCCCAGACCCTGGCTAAATTCCCACATGCTGCATTGCTTTATTTTTGTTAAATAAATCATGACACGGTGTAATATGTTGTGTTGTTGTTCATCTGAGGTTGTATTTACCTAATTTTAAGACCTGCTAAGGAACAGATGATTGATATTATGTCCTCATATGTAAAACCATAGAATTCAAAGCGGGTGTACTTTCTTTATCACACCACACATACATACATACATACATACATACATACATACACACATACATACATACATACATACATACATACATACATCTTGTGCAGTATGCTTTGCCCCAGAATTGCTCCACTAAGGCAGATGAAGTAGAGAACGAATGGCCATTCTGCCTTAGGCTGCGCTTATAGTGCCGGCGAAGGCGACGCAACGTCACCTCAAAACAAATGAATTGTCACCGGCGCTTATAGTGGATATGATGGCGACGGCGCGATGGAGCGACAGCGCTACCAAAATTCTGGTAGTTAGTGTAATTTGATTTTTGGAGAGACGGTCTCCACATGTGACTGGCTATAAGCCAATGAGGGAGCTTCTCCGCCCATCTGCCTTCCCCCTCTTGACGTCACTGGGCCAGCGACTTCTCCAGAATCTGAAATATAATTTTTGCAATGGCGACGGCGAAGGGTGATGTCATCGGTCGCGTCACCGTCGCCGGCTGTATAAGCGCAGCCTTAGATTGTTACTTTGTGGGTTTTTTACATCTGTGTTTAACTCATTAAATATTTTGTAAATCAGTATTGTTTGCCCGGAGGAAGAAAGACAACTCTCCAAAGCTTGTCTTATAATATCAACTGTTAGTCCAAATAAAAAAGGCATTACCTAATACTAAAATACTCATTTACGCTGCAATAATTCTTTAAAAATGCATGGAACATGTACAAATATTTTTAAACACGCAATTCACTTGGTTTAGAAAAAGTTGTTTTCTGTACCACTATCTATCTGTTTAATTGGCTTCCCTAAAGAAATATTGTATAACAATGCTATGGCTGCTTTCATTTGTATCATGTATCGTGGATTGATTTCTTATCAGCTTCTGAATGTGGAAATGATTGCCAATCAAGTGTTTTCCTAACCTAATTCCACTGTCTACAGTATAACCGAGAACCTATAAAGATAAGGGGAGAGGAGACAGGGAACGATGGTTGTACAAGCATTTGCTCAACACGCGGTGACAGACAGAAGAGAGCAGCCAGAGGAAATCAGACCACTCCTTAGTCTCAGCTCACCACGTTGCAAAGTAACATTAAAATATATATATATTAAGATACTTAAAGGTCTCAGATTTAGGTAAACAGGCATGAAACACCCAGTCCCAGATGTAACCCCATAACATGTCACTGGTATCACTGTAGCTTACTTTGGTTTTCATAGCCTGTCTACACAGGGAATTTATTCAGCGAAGAATGCCAGAAATGCACGCGTGAGGAACGAATGAATGAATGCATTAAGCATACATAAGAAAAGGAAAAGTGCTCGTTGTAGAAAAGCTTGAGTTCTTCTTCTTTTAATGTGAGCGTCTGCAAATCCAAATGCCTCTCGAGCCAATAACAAAAACACTAGAACTTCATTAACCCAGTGAAAGAAGATCTGATGAATAACCAACTCTTCAAACAATCTTTCAATGGATTCTATTCAAACACACACAAGTCTTAACTCTTGCTGAATGTCAGATGGACCAACCCTGCCACTCACATCTTTGTGACACCAATTATTTCTGAGCAAATCTTTTTTTCCCAGAAACTTCACATTACATCTTGAAGCCCAGCTCTAAGAGAAGAGGGGTAGGGAGGATTTCAGTTTAAACAAAGGGAGACAGAGCTTCTGCCAGCAGGAGGCTAACAAGCAGATGACAATTCCTGTCTCTATGGCCTGAGCAGAATCTCTTTAGGCAGTGTCAGGACCTCCCTGCCCTGCCAAATTGGGACACAATGATGAAGGATGTCCGCGTTCAGAGGACAAAACCCTCCTCAGGGGAATAATCACACAAAGCTTTAAAGCGTAATGATCACAAGTAATAATAGGCTACGCTATCCACTAAACACAAGCATTCAAGTAAACTGACATCTAGTTTCTAAATAGGAAAAGTGGCAATTATTACTACTTACACAAAGGTACAGTACAGGCAGTCCTCGTTTTACAACGCTTCGTTTTACAACGGGTGGCTTATCCAACGCTATGCAATGTATACCTATGTTCATTTTTACAATGCCAAAACGGCTTATCCAACGCTCTTACGACGCTTTGCAAAGTTGTTTATGTGTATATAATATATATATTATACTATATTATACTATATAATATATTATATTTTTATATTATATATTATGTTATATTATATATATATATAATACAGTATATGCACTATATAATTTATGTGTGTGCTGCATATCTTATTGTCTGCGTAAAATATTTTGTGTATTTTAGCATTAAAAATGCCTTCAGGAACGGAACCTTTCATTTAAACAGTTGTAGCCATGTGTAAAATTGGTGTACATATCTTCCTCATGCTGGCAGTAATCCTGGTAAGAAGGCAGGGTTGCCAGTAGTGATCATGGAGGTTTGCCCTCAAACCCCTGTGATGTGTCATATGTAGCAAAGGAAGTGACAGCATGCTTTGTGCCCACTGTTAGTGACACAGAGGTGGGTCTTTCTGGAGCCTATATATTGCACAGCACATCCAAAAGTTAGTAGGTTAAGTTCTGTTGGTTCAGAGATGGAGTTCAATGTCTGCAGCAGTTCAAGTCTCTGTCAGAGTGGCAAGTGACAAGCTGAGTACACACTGTGTCCAGGGACCTGGCACAGCTGGTGGTCTCCCTTAGGGGAGAGGTGGAAGAACAACTCAATTAAAGAGACAGGAGGAAACTTCTGAATGGAGGGCCTCTGCAAGATGTGTGGCTAAGTGTCGGCCGCTGTGATGGGCAGTCTGCCAGAATCCATGTCAATAAAGATACCCATGGAAAAACCCTTCTTGCCTGTGCGTGGAGTCACTCAGGGAGAAGGTGCACCAAGGAATTCCCCGTCAGAAACTCCTCCTTGCTATCGTGGGGATCCTGATGGGGTGGAGGCGCTGTACCGAATGTGAGTAGGACTATGCACACTACCTCAGACGCCTGTCATGGTGATATTCCCCACAATATCAAGCGGGAGACTCAGGAGTCCTGTTGCCAGCAGGTGCACCACACTACATACATGTAATTGGGATAGCTTTCCACACATGGGGCCAGGATCAGAAGGGCCTAGTGGGAAACACCGTTACACAGTGTTCCTATGGGAAAACGTGTTTCGCTTTACAACGTTTAGCTATCCAACGCCATTTTGAGTAACGTATTGTATCGGATAACCGAGGACTGCCTGTATATGCTATTTGAATGCAGGCTTAAAAGTACTCTTCTTGACAAGATAATGCTTTTTAGATATCAGTGTCCACTAATTACCTTGCCTCTTCCAACCTTTACTGTTTTTGTTTTCTTGCACTGTTTCCATTGAAGTGGTCAATTTCTTTCTTGACACCTGAATCAGGCAACTTTCAGTATAAAGCATAACACAATTATAATTCTAATGTTGGAGACCATAACATAAGTCAAGCTCTGCTCTCTTCCTCTGCAGTGTCAAACTCCAGGATAGACCTGCTTGTATGCCTAAATATATGGGCATACCCTAAACTGCACCTATTAAAACTAGCTGCACTTACAGTATTTTACCTATGTGTGAAAGTCCAGGGCTGCACTGCCTGTCTACCATTAGTTGAAGCTCTAACCTTCTGCTAATTACAGCAGCCTGAAAATCAATCACTGATTCAATAATTGATTAGCGTGTTATAGATAATGTATCACCACCACTATATTATGTAAATATCAATATATACAAATACATCTAAAAATACTAGTGTTTTAATGGTTGCATGATCTTTATAAATAATACATCGTATGTGTTTTGGAGCCTTCATAACAGGCACGCACATGCTTGTAAGCTTTTCCCAGAATCCCTTGCTGCAGTGGACGCGCTGTGGGCTGGGTGATAATGGTGAAAGGCAAGGTTTAAGACCTGTCTAAGACATGCAAATGAGCATACAAAAATATTTCCATTTGCGATATGCTTTGCTGTGGAGGGTTTTTGTTATCTTTTTTTACCCACCATAACTTAACTAAGTATGGTATCACACAAGGAAAGAGAAACTAAAATATTCATGTATGAATTTAGCAAGTAAGCAAATAAACAGACTTGGCATTCGAACATTACATTTGAGCTGATCTCTTCTCGAGCACAAGAAAGTAGTCTCACTGCATATTAAAGAAGGGCCAGAGGGTCAGATTCAGATTAGATTCAGATGAAGGGAATTAACATATTTAATGTGGCATTAATTTAAATTAGTGAGCACTTTAAAAACCACTGTGGGGATTATTTACTAAGGTCTCATGGATGCAAAAGTAGGGCCAAACCAGTGCAAAAAACAGCCATATAATCAAAGAAAAGAAATCCCATTGAAATTCATTACAGTTTTTCCTTTGATAGATCTGGGGCAATACTTAACCCCCTTTATTCATTAAAGTAAATAATGTCACATTATTCTTGTTTGACTCCTATAAAAAAGTTGGCGGTAGTGTTTGCTCTGGGTATGTTAATCTGGGTGCAAATGAAGACCTAAATCATTTTCATCCCAGATTCACTAAGTCAACGCTGGGAAATAACGTTATGTTATTTTAAGCAGTACTTAAGATTTCCATTAATAATCAATTTGCACAGATCCAGTAGAGGTATTGGTCTTGAAAATTGTATCATTTGTTTATGTTGTATGAGCATTTTGGGATTCACAATAGTATCAAAATTTGTCCCAAAAAGTCAGAAATACAAAACCTTCTTCAGGACTTTTAAAAAATAAGATGAATTACAATAGGTATCAAAGTATAACAGGTACAGATATGTCAGGAATCCACTCCTGGCTTTTCTCGTAGCCTTGCAGGGTGCTGTTGTTCTCACTAATTCCCTCTTTGCAATCAACAGCAGCTATGCGGGCTATCACTGCAACCTAGTCTTGTACTCAATCATTGGAGCAGTGCCCTCACACCCTCCTCCTGGGATTGGCCCGCTGGCCTTTAAATACTGCATTCCCCACAATCCCTCTCTGCCGAACATTATCCTTCTTGCATGTTACCTGTGTTTTGCCACAAGACTCCAGGCTTGTTATCTCTCGTTACTAATCTCTGTTGATTATTGTTCCAGTTTGTTGTACCTGTTTCCTCATAGCCTGCAGCTACTTCGCTGAGGCCTGTGTTCCTGGTTCCCGGAAGCCTGTGTCACCTACCTGGACTTAGCAACCTGCTGTATACACCTCTTGCTGAGGTTGCTGTTTTGACCCCGTGGCCTACTGCTCTTTCTCCCTCCCTGGTTTACCGGTGCTGCCTGGCGGTGTGCCCACTCCGACCTGTCTTCCCTCTCCTAGACCGGTGCCATGGGCCGTGGATGCCACTCGCGCAAACCCCGTTCCCGACCTGCAGCGATTACGCTGAAGCAGGACGACCTGCTTGATTTCCTGTTGCCGACTCCCTACTTGGATTACGACTACCCGGACATCTCCTATTCTGACTATGGCTCATCCAACGACTACGCTGTTCTCTCCAGTCCTGAACCCGGCCTGTTTGACTATGAACTTCGCACTCCGGACCAGTCTGCGCGGTCTAAGGTCGGTGATTTCATAACCCAGCCTCAGCCACGCGGTCCGGCCCCGGTTTGTGGCGAGCACAACCGTAACAAGATATCAGTAATATTAATAGGTAGCTATGACAAGGAAGATAATAATTCATTCTAAGGTTTTCTTAAATAGTTCTGAGTTAATGTAACTCTTTTTTTGCATGTATACATGCTACCGCTTAACAATTAGCGCACGTCTGTGATGTGAAGAAATTACTTCCATTAACCATATTCTAATTAACTGGATTACAGGATTTATTTCTGCCTTAAATTAGCTTCGTGAATATGGGTTAACTGTTGGTAAAATAGCCCACGTTCCTGTTTTGTTGTGTTTCACTAATTGAATATTGCTTAGGGAGTCTGAACCTTCATAAGAAATGGAGTAACATATGAAGGATGCATGAACCTTCATTTAGGTAACAGCAATGATGTGTTGTTTACAGTGCGCTAGCCCACTTCTCAATATGTAGAATAGGTGGGTAATTCATTGCACTGGGGTCATTGGGATGGAATATATCAGATTGACTGTCCTTAGAAACACAGGGGGCTATGCACTAAGCTCCAAGCTATTGCGCTGGCCTGAAAAAAAATAACGCGTCCGCTAAAAAGTGAAGCCGGAGGCGCAATTCACTAAGGAGCTCAGCCCATTTTGTATCATACGTGCTCAAATTTGCCATATCTTGCATGTTGTTTGTTTTCCCCTGCTAGCGTGCTTAAAGTTCACGTACGATAGCTGATAGGAAAACAAAACTGCCTGTAACATTTGCATGGAGTACAGTACCAGTACAGGTTCGGATGAGAGCCTATCTGGTAGGAAGAGCCTGATTAAGCAGGACTTTCAAACTGATCGCAATCACTTGATCCACGAGGTCTGAACATTTGGACTAACTGCTAACAGCGTGTGATACATCTCTGCTGTGGAGGTTACACTTTGCGGTTCCCGTGGTGGTGATATTCAAATGCCATTATTACTTGTTCATTTGTGAGTGAGCTTGTTTCCCTCAATTTTTATATTTGTTATTAAATCAAACGCTTTTTACGCTATGGGCCGTGCGCTTTCTCCTTTTGTTTTTTAGATTTCCTTGGATGTGGTTCTCCCATCTGAAAGCTGCCTCCAACCCAATTCAAGCGTAATATAAGGACTGGACAACACTTTGGGAGTAGATTCGTATTGTTTTTATTCATTACTGTTTATGATTTCTTTATAATACAATTGGACTGATATAGTTCTATTTTATTTATTTTTTCATTATTATATCTATTGGCGCCACTGTGTTTTTTTGAGATATATATAAGTTATGGTGGGTGAAAAAGGTGACAGAAAACCACCCACCATAACTTAAAATGTATGGTAAACCTACCCAGCCTAGCAATATTTCAAAGCAAGTTTATTCCAACCTCACACTGATGATACCCATCAAGGTTGAATCATGTCTGTGAGTGGATTAAACTTGCTTTGCTAGTCCCATGCTGTGTTTAAAAGCTGTGTGAACGGCGATACATCAGCTTAAATTGTCTCCATGTGAATGGATATTCCAGGCAAAAGGTGACACATTGTGTGCTCATTTGCATACCATCTCCCAGAATCCCTTGCTGCAGTGAGAGCACTGTATGCGAGGTGATAATAGCTGAAAGGCAGGGTTGCAGACCTGTCTAAGACATGTGAATGTGCTCACAAGTGATATATATATATATTTGAAAAAGAAAAAGTTACCCGAGAGTGACGAAACGCGTCAGGGAGCGTCATCACGTCAGACGCATTGACACTGACGTCATCACCGAGCGCTGGAACGGACGGATCCATGCGCAACTGCTGCAGAAGCCTGTACTACACGGAGCCATCTTCCAGGACTCTAATACAGTTGTATTGAATACTATCTGCCCTGGATACCTGTTGGGACTACGATCCTGATACTGCAATACTGGGACTGCCCCAAGATGCTGCAGACACGAACCGGATGGTGGTGATTATATCACACAATGCTTGTTTTTATTGTACCCTTGTGAGTGCATTTTTTATCCCCCCTCTCCCCCTCCCCTCATTAAAATACTATTTTACGCTATGGGCGTGCGCTCTCTCTTCCTGTTTTTCCCATATATATATATATATATATATATATATCACTTGCTTTCAGGAACCTTTTGACACCTCTAGCCATAAAACACATCCACACCGGGGGAAGGACCAGCACAGATAAAATTCCAATAGACACTGTTGTTAAGTATACCTTTTGCTTGCTTCATTCATTGTAACATCGCCGGAAGAAGAGATCAGTGTATCTCAAAAGCTCGCACAAATAAAAGCATTTCGTTAGCCACAGAACGGTATCATCTATTTATTTTTTTATTATATATATATATATATATATATATATATATATATATATATATATATATATATATATATATACTACACACTGTACTAATGAATTGGTGCAGGGTGGGTTAACCCCTTAATTACTTTGGCGGTTATTAACCGCTAATTGATTAAGGGGTTAACTGGTATTTGAAAGTATTTTCAATGCATTATTTTGCCAACGGAGCCCGTTTGATGACCGGACTGCCATCTCCTTGCCAGGGGGTAAGTAGAAGTCTATTTATTTACTTGATTGATGCTGTTTTATTTGTTTATAATGGGCAAATAATCTATTATCCATATCTGGATAATAGTTATTTTGCACATTACTGTACTGTATATGTTTCGGGGAGGGGGGGTATTTATTTATTAAAATGTA
Organism: Ascaphus truei; assembly: GCF_040206685.1. Classification (NCBI taxonomy): domain Eukaryota; kingdom Metazoa; phylum Chordata; class Amphibia; order Anura; family Ascaphidae; genus Ascaphus; species Ascaphus truei. The sequence goes on along the minus strand of NC_134483.1, from coordinate 90,901,753 downwards.
TAGGATAGGGTTATTTTTTTTACAGACAGGGTTGGTTCCTTAGGTATGCGGGGACCTCTGGAGACCACCTGAGGTCTCCCCGGACTCCCACGGGTACAAGGCTGCGGGTCCATGGGGGACACCTGCCGGGAAGAACCGGGGGCCCCACATCTGTGGGGGCACCGTGGACCCGTAGGGATCACCCGACAGCCCCCAAACCCTCATGGGAACCACCTGAGGATCCCCAGACACCCACGGGTCCACCCATGGAGACCCCATTTGGGGCCAACGGTGACCTACAGAGACCACCTGGAGGACCACGGCGCCTGATGGGGATCACCCGTAGGCCTCCAGACCTTGTGTGCACCCCTTTGCTAGGCCACTGTGGGGCCTGCGGACACCCGCCAGGACCACCAGGGACTCCCGTGGGCCTGGGGTATTAACCCTGTATGTAAAAGAATAAACCATGTATTTATGGGGGGGCACAGTGGGTGGGTATGTATAGTTTATTAAATATAGTCCTGTTTATTGTGGGTTGCGAGGAAGGGGGTATTGTCCCCAAGCCATGGTGGGTAGGCCTCCCGGTCAGGGTGGTTAGGCCTCACAGGATGGGTAGTGGGGGGAGGGTGTTTAGGCCTCCTGAGTGGTGGGTGAGGGTGGGTTAACCCCTTAATGACTATAGCGTTTATTGACTGCTAAGGTGATTAAGGGGTTCCGATTGAATGCAGCTGTGTATTTGTCTGTGAGTGTCTGTGCAGCTCAGTGGCTGTGTGTCTGTGCAGATCAGTGGTTGTGTGTCTGCAGGTCAGTGGCTGTGTGTCTGTGCAGGTCTGTCTGTGTAAGTGTCTGTGCAGGTAAGTGGCTATGCAGGTTAGTGGCTATGTGAGTGTTGTACAGGTAACTGTGAGAGTGTTGTGCAGATCAGTGTATGTGTGTGAGAGAGTGTTGTGCAGGCCAGGGTCTGTAAGTGTGTGAGTGTTGTGCAGATCAGTGTGTATCTGTGTTTTTTTTAGTTTTACTTAACGCATTATGTGTGTGCATGTGGAAAGTGTGGTTGTTTATTTGTATGGTGGATGTATCAGGTGCGTGTGTGCTTGTGTTTATCGTAACTACATACGGAAACAGCCGACATTATTGCATCAATTATTGTGTGATAACTGTATGTGTGGGGCCAGAGGTCCCATGTTATCAGGACTGAGGATGCACTTGCCCCTCAAGTAAAAATTCACCACCAAGCCTGTGAGGAGGGGGCGGGGGGTAGAAGCGAGAGAGAATGGGGGGATGAGCGAGATAATGGGAGGAGCAAGAGAAAGGGGGGTGGGAGAGAGAGAATGGGGGGAGGAGTGAGATAATGGGGGAGCAAGAGAAAGGGGTGGTAGAGAGAATGCGGGGGAGAGAATAAAGGAGAAGAGAAAATAGGGGGAGAGAGAGAGAGAATGGGGAGAGAGATAGAGAATGGGGGGGAGAGAGAGAGCATGGGGGTGAAAGAGAGAATGGGGATAGAGAATGGGGTCAGAAGAGAAAATGAGGATGGTGAAGAGAAAATTGGGGGAGTAAATAGGGTGGAGAGAAAATGGGGAGGAGAGAGAGAGAATGGGGAGAGGTAGAATGAATAATACAGCATCAATTGTGACGGTATTAGACAAATATCATTATAATATTTATTTTTTAGTGATGTCCCTCTTTTTAATTTTGAAAAACTGGTCACCCTAAAGCTCAGGGGAGGTCTGAATGCAGAGGAGAAGAGCATCTGGGGCAGAGGAAGGTTGGGGAAAGAGAAGAAAAACATGCAGGTGGTGAGAGAGGGGGAAATGGGGCAGACTGAGGAAGGGGTAGAAGATGATTACAGAGAAGGTGAGGATGGGAAAGTGGAATGCAGAGCTCTCTAAAAAATCAAGCATTACAGCAAAAAAAAAAACTAACAACAAACAGGGTCCCAAGGGAGGAAAAATGAAGGGGACATAAGTGGCAAAAAACATAATTATAGTGGTATAACAGTAACAAAAGAAGAATTAGCTGCCACAGTAAAATAATGTATGGAACCACTATTTATGACACATACAGACAATGTGAAAGAAGCAATAAAGTAAGTAAAAGACCATATGGCACAGATAACATCACAAATGATGCAAACTGAAAAGTCAGTGAATATTAAATCATCTCACATTGAAATTCTACAAAAACAGGTCAAACATGTATGAGCAACAAACATATTTACATACAAAAATAGATAATCTAGAGAACAGATCAAGGCGTAATAACAACATAAGACTAATTGGCTTATCAGAGAATATAATGGGAGAAAATGTACTAAAATTCATCAAGATTGAATTACCCCGTCTCCTAGGAATAGAAGAGAAACTCCTAATACTGCAAATAGAGAGAGCGCATCAGATGCGCACCTAGAGACAAGGGGTATTCACGCCCGGTTATTTTCAAACTGCTTAATTTCCAGGACAAACTAATGATATTGACATTTCAGGAACCTGCCGCAACACAATCGGGACAGTAAAAAACGTTGATCTTTCAAGATTTCTCGGCGGAGGTAGCAAAAGCAAGAAAAGATTTTTCACATATCTGCAACACTCTTCAAGAATAAAGTGAAATTCGCTTTGGTATACCCGGCAATGTAGAGAATATTCTGGGGAAAAGGCACTAAGAACCACGAATCACCTACAGAAACAGAAAAATGGATAGAAGAGACATTGGGCAAGAAGCGATCCGGTGAGACAGCAGAATTATCACCACCCCCCACATCACGGAGCAGAACAGAAAAATCCCTGCTCTCGGCCGCAATGAGTGAAAGACAGCCCAGAGACAGTATACAAATATAAGACGGGACAAACGTCTGGTATGGTAGTACCAGATACTCCCATGCTACCAGTGAGGGATTATATATCTAAAATGTTAGATAACGTTGGAAAGGTTAAGAAAGTATTTATTGGTTATAGGTATTTGGGTTTAAGGAACAAATTCAAATAGAGATTGATATAATTGGCTATGTAAAATGCTGGAAGTCGAAAGCAGAAATGGACGCAGTTATGCTGCACAAGTTGTTGTATTTGGTTTTGTGTATTGTTTTCCCTGTTTATCTTCCCATCTCCCTCCTAGGTAGCAAAGAAACTAGCAGAGTTATGGAAATGGTCAACACAGGAAGAAGGTAACTATCTTCTCTCCAAAAATCATAAAGCTAGTTGGAAGTAATGTCTAAGACCAGATTTATATTCTGGAACTTGGGTGAAATAAAGTCCCCAATTAAGAAAAGTAAGAAATTAGAAAATTCAACAACACAATTCCAGAATTCCGCACTCGTGCTGTCTTGAGAGTCCTATAAAGAAACCAATCCCTTTGCTGCCAGGCGCATGGAGTCACTCCCCACAGTCTCCTGAATGGGATAGAACAATGGGTATATCTCAGATAAAACGAAAAAGAATATGCACACAGTGCACCAGGGATTAGCGTAATTAGAATATTTATTAAGATCTCACAGGCTCTAACAGTAACATATCTACGTAACATACTCCATATTACTCTATGAGACCGATGGAAAAATGAACATGCACGGTTAGCCTGTCAAAACCAATCCACAATCGACCAGTACATTAAGTGACAAAGACTTAGGTGGTTTGGCCACGTCTGCCGTATGGACATCACCAGTCTACCATACCAGTGCCTCAACACCACATGACCAGTAGGCTGGAAAATGGATCGAAATGCTCCAAAGAAAACGTGGTCAATCCAGGTGGCGCAAGATCTCAAACCGCTCCACTTCACAGTAGCCGAAGCCCAAAAAGCCGCCCTAAATCGAGATCAATGACGCGGAATCACTAGAGACATATTTAACATCCTGCTGCTGGCCTCCACAACGCATCGCTCCTTACTTTATAAAAGATGAAGCAATGTCGTTCGCGGAGTATATACCATGTATACCATAACAGGCTAAAATACTAGCGTAAAAATCAGTGTATAAACTGAGTGACAAAAAATATATAATTAATCACCTAAAGTGAAATAGCATCACCTAAACAGAGAAATGCAAACAGAATAATAACCCTATAAAGTGATTAAAACTCCTTGATAAAGCACCTTATGGTGTGAAACGCGTACGAGGCATTTCACCTCCTTTTTGTAATGTTTGATAGACAATACATTTTTCATTTTTTATACCATCTGGCTCCCCGGTCAGTGCGCTGCTTTGTGCACTTACTTGCATGTTTTTGTTGCTGTTTTAACTCACTGTAAGTATATATTTTACAAAGTAGACATATAAAGTGCATAAACAAGTGCAATATGAATACTAAGGAAGATCACCTATGGTGAAACAAAAACTAACTACATGCAAGATTGCATAGAGGTTATAAACTCACTGTAAGTCTGCATAGTCCAATGCTAATACGTTAATGCAAGTAAAGTGCATAAAAAGTGCAATAACAGTGGCACAAAGTAAAGTGACCACAACGAACAAATCAAAAATAACAGCAATCATAAAAAATAGGCACAGAGGAGGATGCCGAGGGAGATGCTGTAAAAACAATCCGGACTGCTACTTCTCTGCGGGAGAGTAGATTCCCCGCTGGTACTGCCTGGTAGCTATCCTCAGCCAAAGGGCAAGCACGCTGAGACAGCCTCACTGTAATGTGTGCTCACCACAACAAAGCGGGACCGCGAGGCTGAGGTGGGGATGTCAGTAGCCACCGACTTACAACCGAGCAGCCACGTACAGAGTGCAGAGTGGTAGTCATGTAGCTGGGTCAGGGTAGGAGAAGTCAGATTGGTCAAGGTACTTGTCGTGGTCTAGGATTTGAGAGATCGGATTGTCATTGTGCGGTGCCGCGGTCAGGGGTATAGAATGTAGAATCATTGAGTCTGTAGCCGTGATCCAGGGGTCAGAGAAGGCAGGAGTCCGGGTGCAAGCTGAGGTCAAAAATATAAAAAGTAATCAAGACAAAGGCGGGGCCACAAGAAGCTAGAGGTAAGCACAAGTCACTAGAACAGAGTTTAAGAACAGACAGTTTGCAAGGGGACCGGCTGAGCCTATAAGGAACAAGCAGACATTCCTTCATTCTACTGGATGTAGATCCAATGTGGTCTTTCTCCCTCCTTAAAGAGGTCAATGAGAATTTTAATCCTAATAGAGGTATATTAGTATTTTATCTGGTAGTGTTAGGACTTGCGAACAGGTGTCTGCCTTGTCGTGGCTCGCAAGCTTACAATGCTTTGGTCAAAGGGTTAAACTAAATGACCCTTTTTCAAGAGAATATATAAGTATTTTACTGTGTATTTTTGTCATGTTGGATGTAGCATTGGGCTTCTCTGTCGTCTGTTGTATACATATGCCACGCTCAATAGCTCTCCATTTTGACACTTATGTACATATATACAGGCATACCCCGCATTAACGTACACAATGGGACCGGAGCATGTATGTAAAGCGAAAATGTAGTTAAAGTGAAGCACTATCTTTTTCCACTTATCGATGCATGTACTGTACAGCATTCGTCATATACGTGCATAACTGATGTCAATAACGCATGTGTAACAGGCTCTATAGTCTCCCCACTTGCGCATAGCTTCGGTACAGGTAGGGAGCCGGTATTGCTGTTCAGGACGTGCTGACAGGCGCATGTGTGAGCTGCCGTTTGCCTATTGAGCAATATGTACTTACTCGCGAGTGTACTTAAAGTGAGTGTCCTTAAACCGGGGTATGCCTGTACAGTGTTCGACAAACCTATACATTTGCTCGCCCCGGGCGAGTGGATTTAACCCCCGGGCGAGTAAATATTGGCCCAAGCAGCACACGTTTGGTACTAGGTGGCGAGTAGATTTTTTTGTGTGGCGAGTAGATTTTTTGGTGATTTGTCAACCACTGCATATATATATATATTGTGGGGGCTCAGGGGTTCCCAAAAAGAGCTATGGTTTTATGACTAAATTAACCATACAGATGTTGCCTTTAACAGCTATGCTGATGATATGCTGCTGATTATGCGATCCTGCTGCAGAGTGTGTAGTGATGAGAAGTATCCCAAAGGGTTAATACTCATGGCAGCGAGAGTTGAAACAGCTTTTTCAGATGATATCCACTCCAGGAACTGCTCTAACTGTTCTGCGTATGCCGAGGGAACTTGCGTGTGGCTGGATAAATCACTATGTTACCATATGGAAGTATTTGAATACTGAAGCCACATTACAAAGTATTTACAATCCCCGACTACTGACTGGACGAGTCATCGTGATGTGATGCGGACGCAAATACCCACTGGGACTACTCCGCATGGCGTCCATAACAACGCATCTCAAAGTTATTCAGATCAGCTGTGAGGGAACGTGTGCCTCCTTGATGTGAAATATCAACCAATAGCTGCAGTGATTTCGCGGGGGCGTCTTGCTTTCCAATCCTCACTTTCTCCTTAAATAGTCATTTAGCTACAGTTTTCTCCTCACTCCGTGAAGAAGCCGTGAGGGAAAAAACGTGTTGAGTGGGAGCTAACGGCGGTGACCAAGACACATTATGCAGTGCCTCATTCCTCTGCTGACCTGAGGACGTTTTATCATTTGGTGATGTATGTATATACATATATATACATATATATACATATACAACATACATATATATATATATATATATATATACATATACATACATACGCATATATATATACACACATACATATATATATATATGTAACAGGGTTGCCCGGGCCCATCTCATATTGACCCACTTCTGTGGAAACTGACCCCTGTTACATGAAGTGTAGTGTGGTGCACCTGCTGGCTTACAGAATCCCTGAGTCTCCCGCGATGGTATGGGGGATGGCATCAGGACTGCTTATGAGGTAGGGCCGAGTTATACTCACTCATGGTACAGCGCCTCCATCTCTTCCAGACACCCAGCGTAGTAGGGAGGAGTCTCTGAAAGAGAACCTCTATGTGCATCTTCTCCCTGAATGACTCCACTTTCAGGCAAGAAGGGTTCTTTGGCAACAGCATACTTTATTTCATCAGACAATGGCAGACTGCCCATCATTGCAGCCTGGTCTTCAGCCACTCATTATAGGTTGCCAACCCAAAGGAAGTCCCTGACTGTACACTCCCAGGCAAGGGCACGGAAAGCAGGTCTAGCTCTTCCCTTACTCCCTGATGAAGTAAGAGGAATAGTCTTCCACACCACTCCCCTGAGGGAGGGCCACACATCCTGCCAGAGCCCTGAAAGTTTGCTGGACAGACTCACCTCACTCATGACTCCGAACCGGCACCCGACACAGGAAGTCCCTCCGGAAACCAGCAACAGCAACACCAGGTTCTTAGTGCCAGCAATAAAATCACGGGGGAGCAGGAACCAATGTTCTTTGACCAGCAGTGGCAAATGATCATGGGCAAGTGACGGCTTTTAACAGATCACGCCCTAAGCGTTTCATCATCTATGATGACTTCATCAGGGGATACCCATTGGGTGCCCCTTCAGCATATATATATAGGGAGGCAATTTGCATACATTAATTAACCAATTAACAAATTCAATGATATACATATGGTACAGATATAATCAGGAAACCACTTATTGTGAGGACCACATTGGAATAGCTGGAAAGTTAGTCCATTAACAGGACATAGATGTATAAATCACTCAGGGTTCAGGGTTTTTTAATGATGTTAATACATTTCGTAATTAACCCACTATTAATCACTAGTTTTACTTAAACAGGGGATAATTGGAGTATTTAAAGAAGTTGGCTTGAATGGAAAAACAGGGGAGAGATAGTATTTAGTTTACTATGTGATAAATCTAATCATTATACTCTCTATGAATATATATATAGTATAATAATAATATATGTAAATATAAAAGTGACCCTAAATTTTGAAAGACTAAAAAAAGCAACGAATATTTACTTTGTGATTCATATAATTAACCTATTTGATCTTTTATTAATCAGTGACACAATTGGTTCAGATTATTTACCCATAAGAAAAAACAAAAAGTATACTTAGTCTAGAATATGGATTCCATGTGGAGTAAGAGGAGCAGCAGCAGATGGAAAGGAATTTGAAGCAAGGACAGAAGAACACCAACGTGGCTAGTACATGTATATTAATATGTCATAATGACTGTAAATATTATAAATATAATAATACCTAAAAAAGTGTGCTAAACTAATTATCTTTTGTGATGAATATATATAGAAATATATATAAAATTAAATATATTGAAATATATGTGAAAAATTATATGTGAAATAATATATCTTTACATAGATTTAAATAAACTTATCTTTGAACAGACACATTCGCAGTGGAGATATGAATCTAATAGGGCAAAATTATCGAGATCTATCCAAATTCCCATAATTTGAAAATGCAATAGATGTACATGATGATAATTTGTATACATATATAATAATTATTATAGACCTGACATGTGACCAAAGTTCGGAGGGAATGCTGAAGCATTCAAACCAGACCTCCGAAGGATCTCCCTAAATAGAGTGATCACACTATGGTACTTATGTCAATATGGTCATTGTGTCCCTTTGGGCTGGTGGTATCTAAAATATACATCCAGTATGTTTCTCTCATACAGAGTCTTTGGAAACGATCTCCCCCCATATATGAAGAGGGAATGTATTCAATGCCCATAACTGATAGGGATCTTGGATCTTTAAGATGTTTGGTACAAAAGTGGCGGGAGAGGCTATGTGTTTGGCACCCATGAAGAATATTTCTTCGGTGCTCCAAGAACCGTGTACTCAGAGCCCTCGATGTGCGGCCAATATATTGTAGGCCACACTCACATGAAATAAGATATACAACGTATTCAGTTAGACAGTTAATATAGTCTGTTATATCATGTGAGTGTGGCCTACATTTGAGTATAATGTAAATTTATTTGTTTTCACCAAGTGTCTACAAGTGAGACAAGCCTCTTCCGCATCAAAAATTCCCCACTTCTCTGATTGAATCGGACAACTTAATTTTTTTAGTTTTTAACTTGCTTGGAGCTATCAATGTTTTAATACTCCTTGCTTTCCTAAAAATCACAGGAGCATATTTTGGCAATGAATGACCAATTATAGGATCATTACACAGAATGTTCCAGTGACTATTTAGAACCTTTCTGATTTGATGTGCAGATTGATTATATTGTGTAATGAATTTTGGTGTAGATACCCCTTTCTTCTCATTTCTGGGTTTATATGTTTTGTTTGTTTTAACTTTAGACCTTTCCAATAGTATATCACAATTCAAACAACTGGCATCTACAAATGCTTGGTTAACTATAGACATATCGTAGCCTTTTTCCTGAAATTTTCCTGACAGATCTTTGCCCTGTGCTAGGAAATCAGTGTCCAATGAGCAGTTGCGCCTGATCCTGTGGAACTGGCTTTTGGGTACATTGTCTAACCATTTTTTATAATGGTTACTACCATATTGTAAGTAACTATTCGTGGATACAGATTTGAAGTGTGTTTTAGTCTGAATTTGTTTTTCGTTCCCAATAAAAAGCTCCAAGTCCCAAAAAATAATGGTATCTGGATGTACATGATAGGTGAACTTTAGACCCATCTGGTTGTCGTTGAAGGATATCAGAATCTCCTCAGCTCCAATAGGCACCACCCCTGTGTCACTGTAATTGAACACAGGGCCTGATGACACTACCTTCACCAGATACTACACAACACATGGGGGGGGAGGCGGAAACCATGATTACTCCTGGCAACCTGCCCTTAACAGGGATTATTGCCCAGGAGGAGAAAGGCCTGTAACCCCAAAACTACACAGGGATATATATATATATATATATATATATATATATATATATATATATATATATATATATATATATATATATATATATATATAGTTATACGTTACCGTTCCAAGGATTGGTAAACAAGAGACAGCACTCAATGTTGAAGATCAAAGTGTATTAGTGAAAGCAAAAATACATCCAGAAACCCAACGTTTCGGTCCTGCAGAATGGGACCTTCCTGAGGAAGGTCCCATTCTGCAGGACCGAAACGTTGGGTTTCTGGATGTATTTTTGCTTTCACTAATACACTTTGATCTTCAACATTGAGTGCTGTCTCTTGTTTACCAATCCTTGGAACGGTAACGTATAACTACATTCTCTATATGGGACGTGCACCTGTGGCTTAACAGCACCTATTGGAGTGCCAACTGCCTTATCTGACTATATATATATATATATATATATATATATATATTTTGTGTCTTCTATCAAATATAGAACATTTTTGATTTACTTACCTGCGTGCTGTCCCTTGATGTCGTGTTGCAACCGGTATCGTATGGTCTATATATATATATATATATATATATATATATATATATATATATATATATATATATATATATATATATATATATATATATATATATATATATATATATATATATATATATATATATATATATCAACTGTAAATATTCCTGTATATTCATTTGCATGTCTTAGACAGGTCTGCAACCCTGTCTTTTACCATTATCACCCAGCAAACAGCACTTCCACTGCAGCAAGGGATTCTGGGAAATGACATGCAAATGAGCAGACAGTGCCACTTTTTATCTCATGCTCACATTACATGAGCAACCCTTAGTCAATGCATGCTGCTTTAAACACAGCTTTTAAGCAAGGACTTGGGAGATGCAAAGTCAGTTAACCCACTCACAGACATGTTTCAACCTTGATGGGTATCATCAGTGTGAGGTTGGCTTGCTGACATTTGCTCAAATGAGATAAGAGTAGGTAATCACCACGACTATTAAGGTTATGGTGGGTAAAAAAAGTGTGAAAAACCCTCCACAGTAAAGCATAAAGCAACTGTAAATATTCCTGTATAATCATTTGCATGTGTTAGACAGGTCTGCAACCCTGTCTTTTACCATTATCACCCAGCAAACAGCACTTCCACTGCAGCAAGGGATTCCGGGAAATGACATGCAAATGAGCACACAATGTCACCTTTTGTTTCAAAACCATTTTTAACATGGTTCCTATCTTATATACTATATTAGTGAAAGCACTGTATGTTTGCCTGCCTGGATGTCCGGTGTCCCTAGGGGAAATCTCATTGGTCCCTTGGGCCGCCCCCGCACACCTCTCATTGGCCTGAGGCGGAGTGACGGGCCACACACACACACACACACACACACACACACACACACACACACACACACACACACCACAGCAGCTCTATACACACACACACACACACACACACACACACACAACACAGCAGCTCTATACACACAAACACACACACACACACACACACACACAACACAGCAGCTCTATACACACACACACACACACACACACACACACACACACACACACACACACACACACACACACAACACAGCAGCTCTATACACACACACACACACACACACACACACACACAACACAGCAGCTCTATACACACACACACACACAACACAGCAGCTCTATACACACACACACACCCTCTGTCCGCCCCCCTCCCCCCCCCTCACGTGCGCCGTCCTGCACTGGCTCCGGACGGGAAGCGCGGCCCTCCTACCCCAGCCGCTCCCTTACCTCCCCGGCGCTACCACCCGCTCAGGTAAGTCACTGTGCGTCCCGCCTCAGCCTCAGGCCCACTGCGCGTCCCGCCTCAGCCTCAGGCCCACTGCGCATGCCGCCTCAGCCCCACTGCGCGTCCCGCCTCAGCCTCAGGCCCACACACACAGGGCGCTTCCTACCGCCGCTCAGCCAGACGCCACATCGAGCGGGCGCCGGGGGGGGGAGCGCGAGTCTTAGGCCCACACAGGGCCCTTGCTTCCTACCGCCGCTCAGCCGGACGCCACATCGGGCGGGCGCCGGGGGGGGGAGCGCGAGTCTTAGGCCCACACAGGGCGCTTCCTGCAGCCGCCTGCACGCCTCACTCAGCAGGACGGCACATCGGGGACCAAGCGGGCGCCGGGGGGAGGTTGGTGGGGGGGGGAGCGCGAGTCACAGGGAACGGGGGGGGGGGGGAGTCACGGGGAACGGGGGGGGGAGTCACGAGGAACGGGGGGGGCCACCAGCCAAACCAGCAGGGGGATGGACGCACGGAGGAGGGGGGGGAAATGCCCATACATAAATTATGATAATACATATGCCCACTGCTCTCCACCTCCCCCCCACTCCCCTTTCCCCCCCCCCCCGCTCCCCTTTCTCCCCCCCCCGCTCCCCTTTCTCCCCCCCCCCCCCGCTCCCCTTTCTCCCCCCCCCCGCTCCCCTTTCTCCCCCCCCGCTCCCCTTTCTCCCCCCCCGCTCCCCTTTCTCCCCCCCCCCGCTCCCCTTTCTCCCCCCCCCGCTCCCCTTTCTCCCCCCCCGCTCCCCTTTCTCCCCCCCCCTGCTCCCCTTTCTCCCCCCCCCCTGCTCCCCTTTCTCCCCCCCCTGCTCCCCTTTCTCCCCCCCCGCTCCCCTTTCTCCCCCCCCGCTCCCCTTTCTCCCCCCCGCTCCCCTTTCTCCCCCCCCGCTCCCCTTTCTCCCCCCCCGCTCCCCTTTCTCCCCCCCCCCGCTCCCCTTTCTCCCCCCCCCGCTCCCCTTTCTCCCCCCCCCCGCTCCCCTTTCTCCCCCCCCCCGAAACCTTTACAACAAATACTCACCTATTGTTCCACGAGTTATAAATAATACTACTTATTACGCATTTACATCCCGGGCAACGCCGGGTCTCTCAGCTAGTGTTATATACAAGCCTATAGGGAACCATGTTAAAAATGGTTTTGAAGCAAAAGGTGACGCTGTGGGCTCATTTGCATGTTATTTCCCAGAATTCCTTGCTGCAGTGGAAGTGCTGTGTGATAATGGTGAAAGGCAGGGTTGCAAACCTGTCTAAGACATGCAAATGAGCAAACAGTAATATTTCCATTTGCTATATGCTTTGCTGTGGAGGGGTTTTGTCACTTTTTCACACACACACACACACACACACACACACACACACACACACACACACACACACACACACACACACACACACACACACACACACACACACACCATAATACTGAGTTAAAAAAGTGACAAAAACCCTCAACAGGAAAGCAAATATGCAAATATAGCTGTATGCTCATCTGCATGTCTTAGGCAGGTCTGCAACCCCGCCTTTCCCCATTATCACCCAGCATACAGCACTTCCACTGCAGCAAGGGATTCTGGGAAATGACATGCAAATGAGCACACAGTGAGCACACAGTGTTACTTTTTGCCTCAATAACCATTTTTAACACGTGGGTTTTCTTGATAAGGCTTATTTATTGAGCCTTAAAAATTACAGCACACAAAAACAAAACAGCTTCATGTCAGCATACAAAAACAAAATAGCTTCTCTTCAGCATAGAAAACCAAGACAGCTTCTTGTCAGCATGCAGGACACAGACAGTTCATCAAACATGTACTTTGAAAACAGACCTTGTAGCAGTAATCTTACTTCAGCATTTCACTCCTGTCTCCTGACCAGCTAGCCTGCATGTGTGTACAGCCTGGGGGTTTAAAAATACCTTGATGAGGCAGCTGGGATCAGACTAATTAACTCAGCTGAAAGTTAACCTCCTCACTGCTGCACTGCAGACCTACACATACAGTAGGTCTGCCAGGCATATGGCTGGTGGCTTTTATTCACCCTGTCACAGTCTTAGATGTACAGTATAGGAAAAGGGGGAAAAGAACACTATGTACATTTGAAGAAATCAAAAATAAATACGATCTTACAGATAATCATATGTTTGCTTACATGCAACTAAAGCATTACATGGGTCACATAGCAGCTAAATACCCAGGGTTTTGGGAGCAAAACGAACTAGATAAATTGATAATAAACCCGAAGATAAATACATTTACGTTAAAAACAATATATACACCACTGAGTAGGGAAAGCAGTGAAAAAATAAAGGACAAAACATTATGGGTATGGAAGAGAGATAAAAGACCTTCAATCATTAGAAGAAATAACTAAAGGTATGGTGGCAGGATGGAATGAAGAGTGTACCTTCAGCCGCCTTACAAGAAATGATTCTAAAATAGACACACAGAGTATATATATCAGCAAGGCAAAAACCTCTATATGACACACCAATTAATGTCAGTTGCCTGAAATGGTCACATGAGAGGGGCAGATATCCAGTGTGTAGAAATGTAAAAAAATTGAAACATTTTGGTACAAAGTAACAGTATATATTAAAAGCGTTATCAATATCAATGTAAGTAAAGAAGAAACAAGTCTCCTTTTGGGGGATCTTTCTAAATACAAAGCAAGAGGTAAGAAAATACCAAAGGCACTCAATTCTATACTTGTACTAGCAAAGAACGTTATAATGAACTAATAGTTAGATAAGTCACCTCAATCAGAGATCTAGAAAAAGAAATATATAATTTGATAGATTTTGATCAAAGAGAATTAATATATAATGGGATCCACTAGGTAAAATTGGGAGAAAAATGGACACCAAATTTAAAATGTATACCGGGGGAACGAAGACGTGTTATCATGGGGTCAAAAGAGATATATCCTGTGGGAAAGGAACATCATACAGAAAAAGACAGGTGAGAGGAGATGACTTGGATATACAAGCTTAACATTGATTATATATTACTAAGACTAAAGTTTAACAAAGAGAGATTAACGTAGCTACCCAGGAACACCCTCCCCTCCCCCTTTATTCCCTGTTATTTCTATGTCTGTGTTGAGTTATGCAAAGATATATACAGTATAACTTCGCATTGGTGGGATTAGTATATTAGAAATGACAGCAAATATTTTACAAAGTGACTGTAATAGTAATGTTTTAGTAGAAACGAGAGGGGGTTAAGAAAGGAACATGTACTGATACCGTATATGAACTATCTACAATGTGTTGTAACCAAAGAAAATGGAAAAAGTGTATAAAATGTTTGAACACAATTGCCAGTTATACACCGGAGATAGAGCGCAGTACTAGTAGAAGTACTGTTAATCAGTGATATATTGTTTAAAAGAAAACATAATGTTGATGATTCTCAGAAATGTTTTATACTGCATACAGTTCTTTCTAACTAGGTTCACAAACCTACTCCTTTCACCCCATTGTCTCATCAAACAGCTGAAGAAACAGGATTCTGTGTTCTGACATGGCCTGTCACCTTTAGCTTCTTACACAGACTTCTACAGACATAGCTTCCTATCAGCCTACTACAGACATTGTGTAACACTTGGCTTTTAAAAGGCATTCTATTTCTTTAAAACTCTTGTCTTTCATGTAACCAATCCTCCTACACAGCACTTTGTACAAAAGTATTTGCTGTGATTCGGGAATACAGAGTGTAATTTCCTTCCTACATTCAATGGAATTTACCTTCATGTCATTATTTGCTTATCATGGTTTCTTTGATCTGAACTTCCCTTGCAGAGCAGTCAAACGTTGTACTAAAACTCGGTAACTAATGTTCATGACGAAACCTCCCACTAAGCTTAATCCTAAAAATAGGGTGTTAATGGCTTGTTGGCAATGCAATGAGTTGTAACAGTAGGCTGTTTTACTGGTTTACAGCTGTGTTGTTTTTCATCTATACCCACATAAAATCACCGTAGGAAGATATCCTGTAGGATTTTATAATGTGTTGAATACATGGTATTGTTTGATCTATATATAGAAACTCTAGGTGAATAGAAGTTGAAAATATTAATACGTTTCACAAACGTGCAGGCTATGGTGGCTTTACGAGTTAAATCCTGATGACTGGTGCTTCTCTGCATTTTGTGCCGCTATACACTTTGCACAACCATAATTTCGGCACTAGAAAGGGTACATAAACGCCCTCCCTTTATCTCTCCTAATTTATAATAATAAGCACCCAGTTTATAGATTTTATGACATTTTCATTATGGTGGATAAACTAAGATAATCCTCCTCTCACAACCTTCCTTGTTAAAAATAAAAACTTTCCAACATTAAAACAAAAAAATGTAATATCTAATTTGATATGAAAAAATATCATATGAATGCCATGGTCCTAAGGAGTTTGGGGAATCTGAAAGTGTATAGAGATTCTCAGCCTCATACTACCATAGCTATTGTACTGTATTTAAAACCCTCCTCTCTTACCAGTAAGTGCATCTGAGGTAAATAACTCCTTTCTGGTACATCTTAAATTCATATCCATATGATATTTATTAAAGCATCATTATGTCCAGATGATATGCTTATTACATTTTGAATACTACATACATCTGACCTTCAGCAATTGACATGACTTGCCTTTTATTACAATGAATATTAATAAACTCACAATCTCCAAACACAGTTTTCCAGAGCTCATATAAAAAAAATCAGCCCTTCATATGCTTCCAGCAAATCCCTATGAATGAAACATCAGTGGAAGAAAAGTCTGTGTTCATATTACCAGTACATTTCTGTAATGGGGTTAAGTCTCTCCCAGAGTATTGCTATAAGCACAATGGCTGATTATGGAGGTGTTCTTACTCTGGTTACAGAAATATATCTGGTATGACTTCGCTGCGCAAAAAAAGTCTGGAAAATTAAATTTTTGTTAGCACAGTACATTAAAAAAAAAAAAGGACAAAATTCTGGGAATTGTGTATCCCAAATAGTACTATGCCTTTCAAAAACAAGATTTTACTCTGACATTGCTTTTCTGTGTACAGTATATTTTGAGATTATATAGGGCCAATTTGCAGTAGTAGAGTGATTTTATAGGTCTGACAAAGATCCATAATTAACAATACTACTTACATGAAAGACTTTTATGTGAAATTCTGCCATTTAACACAATGTTATTGCCCAGCTTTGGGACCAGTTTATTTTTAAAGCAGCAATCCTGCCTGGGATATTTTAGTTTTTTTTTTCATTTTACTTCAATTGGGAATCCCCCGGAGCTGATCTGTGGCTCCACGGCATCTGTGGACACACCTGGTTCCAGAGATGGTTTTCTTACACAAACTACAAATATTATTTATTTATAAAATATTTTACCAGGAAAAACTACATTGAGAGTTATCTCTCATTCTCAAGAATGTCCTGAGTACGTGTGGTGGTTGACTACAAACATGGCCGCCAGGTCCACCAATAGAAAGCCTCATCATCATAATTCCGATTAGGTTTCAGCTTTTCTAATGGCCACCAAAGCAAGCCCTGACCATCGGAACCATATTGTTTGCCCAGTTTAACGGGGCTCGCTGCTCCTAAACCATGATAAGCTGGACGTTGGGGGACCACTGATGAGCTCCGCGGGACATCGCGGTTCAGGCAAGATTAAAAAAAACAAGAACTTTATAATCAGGATTTCTGATTTAAGCTTACCTGCTACTCTAAAGTAAAACAGGGCTGCAATTTATATAATATATTTAAACTTGGATAAATTGATGATTCCACTTATAACGCCAAATACAAATAGGAAGACAAGGAGGTGTCCCCCCAAAATGCTAAAATGTAACTTTTATTAATATTAAATGAAACTGGAATCAATAGCCTAACATGAGTACATATAATGTTGATAACAGAATATGCAACACAAAAGAAATGAAAGTCCTAAAAGACAGGGGTTGCAGAAACTCCATATAAAGGGGCACTCATGGTTGTCAGCACAAAAATATAAAGTTTATTTGTAACAGGGATGAGAGACATACATAATAAAATACAATAAAAAAACATATAAACAACCGTGTCTGAGTGGCCTGTAAATGTATTCCTGGTGCAGTTAAATGCTGTATGGTTCCTGAAGTGTCATGTGAATGGTTTCTGTAGATCTAACAAGTACTAGAAGATATCATCACACAAAAAGGACCAATAGAATTACAGGTATCCATGACATTAATAGGGGTAGCATCAAGTCCCCTCTAAAATAAATGGATGGCAATGAAAACAGCGCTACAATAGAGGTCTAAACTGTAGCAGCAGTCTTAACAATGTATCCTCCCTTAAAAGTGAACCATAGAGACACTGATGAATATACGGTTAAATACCCTCCTGCAATGGTGCAGAGAAGAAAACAGGGAGTCCCAAATGAGGCAACGCCTATGAGTCCTGCACTTGAAATAGAATATACATCACAGAGGTCTGCAAGGGGTTAATGAGCAAACCCACAGGGTCCTATGGGGAGACCGCGGTCCGACGGCAGATTCAGCACAGAGGGGAAACAAATTTCCATAGCCAGCCCTTCAGCAGGCTGCAGAGTGAAAGCAGACCCATCAGCCTTTAGGTCGTCTAATGCAACCTTCTCCTAGTTTGCATTCCCCTTGTCCGGGGGTCTTGACGTGGCATGCAGGATTATAAATGCTTTGGCCAAAGGGTTTAACAAAATACCCATTTTCATGAGATTATTATTTTATCTTAGCCTAATTGGTAGGAGCGCAGGAATCGTTCTTTTTGTGATGCCCCTTGTCCGCCTATTCTAACTCCAATCCACCCAAAATGCTGCTGCCAGACTCATCTACTCCACTTTCTGCACCACTACTCAAATCCTTACACTGGCTTCCCATATGCTCCCCCCTTACATCTCTGCCCTCATCCCCAAATATATCCATAAGTGTCCCCTACGTCCTACCCATGATATCCGGCTTTACTCCAGCCTTATTACCTCCTCTCACTCCCGCCTGCAAGACTTCTCCTGTACTGCCTCCTCTCTCTAGAATTCCCCACCACGGACTATCAGACTCTCCCCCATGTTTCAGACATTTAAAAATTCCCTAAAAACGCACCTTTCAAGGAAGTCTATCTAGAATATCTCCAACATCAAACCCCGCCCCCTCTCTTTTCATACCCATTGGACCAGCTGTGTGTCTGGACCAATCTCCATACTGTGTGACACTCCCTAACATCCCCACCCTCAAACCTTAATGAGATCAGCTGTCGGGCTGGACCATACTCCAACCTGAGGTATACTCCGTCCCAATATGAGCAGCCACTTAACCTTTTTGTTTCAACATTGTCCCTTATTCCCTCTAGATTATAAGCAAGGCCTTCATTACCTTTTGTATCGGTTTGTGTATGTTTGCCCTTATTTGTATGTAACTTTGTTTATGTCATTGTCAAATCTCTGTACCCCCATTGTACCACGCTGTGGAATATGTTGGCACTTTACAAATAAACAATAATAATAATGTTACTTTAACTAAATACATATATTTAACTATATTTGTAACAGAAGGAATAGCCTACTAGTTAAAATGTTGTTCAGTGTGGGAGTTCAAGATCTAATGTCACAGTCACTTTATCTCCCGTTTTCTCACACAGTCAATTGTGTTATAGCAAAAGGGATTAACACGCCTGTAAATTATATGTATATTGATACTTGTGCCGTCCCCTATTTCAAAATCTTTCTTTAGCGTTTGTTTGCTGCGCAGTGTCAAATGTAAGAACATCATTGTTAATGCCATGTACAACATACAAATTATACTTTTAAAGAGAGATTACAGGCAAAACAGCCAGGTGCATTTAATAAACAGGTATAAATAGGTATATCAGTATCAGCTGGTTGTTACATATCTACGTAGAACAACAATCCTCAACTCTCTCATTTTTTAATACATATATAATTATTTTTTTTAAAGTTTACCTGAACCAGGGGGGTCCTACGGAGCGGATCTGTGGACTACCGACATCTGGGGACCCCCAGACGCTGATCGCTGAATTGGTTGATCCATCGGTCAAAAATTCAATAGTTTCGCTACGTCTACTGCTCACTAAAAACCTGCAATTTCAGGAAGGGAAGGCAGATTACCCTTTGGCAGCCTGGGAAAAAAAGGGAATCCTTGGAATAGGGCAGCTCCTGCATAAACTAGGTCACACAATTTACTAATTCCAGGAACTGAAAGATAAATATGTGCTACCTAGCACACAATTATTCGTATATTTACAAGTCAGGCACTACGTACTGACAGCACTAAGCAATTTATCAACAGCAGATAGAGACAATCAACTTGACACTCTTTTCCACGTGGCAAAATATGGGAAAATCTCAATATCAAATATTTATCAATGTCTGAAGAAAACATGTGTGAAACAAGGCCACTTTGGTAAAGTAACAAAAAAAGATAGAACAAAAGCTAACTTCATGTCTTTATTATCTCACATTAAAGACGCACTTCCAAATCAAAATGACAGGTGTGATGATTTAATGAACCAATCATCAATCTTTTAATCTCCCTGCCCCCTATAAAATGTCTGCCAATTGTGTATGTAGAACATCCCTGACGAAGCCACAGGAAAGTGGAGGAAACGCATAGGACTAGCAGCAGCAGCACACACAGTTTGTCAGTATCCACCTACAAAAACTACTGGTTTCAGTCCTACCTATCAGGAAGATCCCAACATGTGTCCATCTCAGGCTCTAACTCCAACCCCCTGGATATCACCTGTGGTGTCCCGCAATGCTCTGTTCTGGGGCCCCTACTCTTCTCAGTGTTCATTAATGATCTTACCACAGCTTGTAAGGAAGCCTCAATACACATGTATGCAGATGACACAATCCTATATGCACACAGCCATAGCCTCTCTGACCTTCAACACATACTTCAGTCTGACTTTTTGAGACTCGAAAACTGGATTTCCCAAAACAAACTGTTTTTAAACACTGACAAGACTGTAACAATGGTATTTGGGACCAAGACTAAATTTGTAAAGCTTCCAGTGACTGAGCTCCTGATTAGAAACAACGCTAACACCACCCTAACCCCTGTCACTAGTTTTAATTACCTGGGCGTATGGTTTGACTCCCACTTAACATTCGGGATGCACATTGATACCCTGACAACCAAGACCTACAGTACCGACACACTTTAATCGAGTGTGGTCGGTACCGCAAGCCGGGAAATCTCCCGGCTTGCTAGTGGCCGCCCCTCGGCGTGCCGCGCGTCATAGACGCGCGGTCACGCGTCTTCGGGAGCGTGCGCCCCCTGCACGCGCGTCCAGGGGCTCCCCGAGGGAGCCCTGGTGTCCCGCGATCGCGGGACAGCGGCAGGGGGTTCCGGGGGACCCGGCGGACCCGGCAGCGGTAGGGAGAGCGCCCCGATCGGAGGGCGCTCTTCCGCTGCTTCGGCACGCGCCCGTCACTCTCGGGCGCGCGCCAGGCTACTGCTGCGGCAGAGAACGGGCAAATGCTCGAATAAACTCTGCCGCAGCAGTATGCCAAACTAGGGGTACTTTAGAGGAACAAATCCTCCCTAAGTCTCCTGGTCAGAAAGCGTATTGCACAGCAGTTGCTAATGCCAATTATTGACTATGGAGACATAGTATATGGCTCGGCTCCTCAAACCCACCTTAGCAAACTTGACACCCTCTACAATTCAATTTGTCGTTTTGTTCTCCAATGCAACTACAACACACATCACTGCGAAATGCTCAAAGAACTAGATTGGTCATCACTTGAGTCTAGGCGCAAAGTTCACCTTTCCTGTCTCACCCTCAAATACTTTCTGGGCAAGCTACCCAGCTACCTGAACAAGCTCCTCACCCCTACCACATGCAGCACCTATCACCTGAGATCAGACTCCAAAAGACTATTCATGGTCCCAAGGCTCAACAAAGTATCCGGACGTTCCTCCTTCTCCTTCCGTGCATCCCAAAACTGGAACAACCTACCAGAGACTCTCATATCCACCACCAGCTTAAGTTATTTCAAATCTAAGGCTGTCTCACACTTTAATCTGGTTTGTAACTGTTTCATACGCTCATAATATATATTTTCTTTAACTGTGCACGCAATGTCTTGTATATAATGTATACCTTGTTCATTTATGTAACTGTACTTGTAACCAAGTATTTGTTTTACTCTGTGCCCAGGACATACTTGAAAACGAGAGGTAACTCTCAATGTATTACTTCCTGGTAAAATATTTTATAAATAAATAAATAAATAAGACCAACCCCAGACTCAGCAGTCTAAAGAGCGCAGAAGCAGTAGACAGAACTGAACTAAGACTAAGGCTTAGGACATAGTGGAATCAGCGTCGCTGAGGTGGGCTTAGCCGCGCTGAACAGATGCACAAAGCCCCTGCGTCTGTTATCAGCGCGGCTATAGTTTCTCCCTCCGCATGCTTGCTGATGCGTGCGGAGGCTGAGAAACTTCCCCGAGACAGGCAAGTTTGAAATTTGCCGCTCGGGGAAGCGGAGGAGCGGTCACGTGACCGCTCCCATACAATGGGGCTGCAGCCGGTCCGGCACAAGACAGAGGCAGCACAGAGGTACCCCCAATGGCACCTGCATATCCCCAATGGCCCCTGCATACCTCCCAATGCCCCCTGCATATCCCCAATGGCCCCCACATACCTCCCAATGCCCCCCACTGGCCCCCACATACCCCCAATGGTCGCCGCATAGCCTCAATTGCCGCCGCAGGCCCCCGCATACCCCCATTGGCCGCCGTATGCCCCTGCAGGCCCCCTCAAACCTCCGATGTCTTCCACAAGCCGCCGCAAACCCCCGCAGGCACCCTCAAACCTCCGATGTCTCCCGCAAGCTCCCAATGACTCCAACATACCTCCGATGGTGAGCGGGACTCCTGGTGCCGTTTCTGGTAGTGTGTGTGTCTGTCAGTGTGTGTGTGTGTGAGAGAGAGTATGTGTGTGTGTGTCTGTCTGTCAGAGTGTGTGTGTGTGTGTGTGTGTCTGTGAGTGTGTGTGTGTGTGTGTGTGTGTGTGTGTGTGTGTGTGTGTGTGTGTGTGTGTGTGTGTGTGTGTGTGTGTGTGTGTGTGTGTGTGTGTGTGTGTGTGTGTGTGTGTGTCAGTGTGTATGTGTGTGTGTGTGTGTGTGTGTGTGTGTGTGTGTGTGTGTGTGTGTGTGTGTGTGTGTGTGTGTGTGTGTGTGTGTGTCTGTCTGTCTGTCAGAGTGTGTGTGTGTGTGTGTGTGTGTCTGTCAGTGTGTGTGTGTCAGAGTGTGTGTGTGTGTGTCTGTCTGTCAGAGTGTGTGTGTGTGTGTGTGCGTGCGTGCGTGCGTGCGTGTGTGTGTGTGTGTGTGTGTGTGTGTGTCAGAGTGTGTGTGTGTGTGTGTCTGTTAGAGTGTGTGTGTGTGTGTGTGTGTATGTGTGTCTGTCAGTGTGTGTGTGTGTGTAGATGCGATTTATGACTAGGTGTTAAATAGACTGTGTGTGTGTGTGTATGTCTGTGTGGTGTGTGTGTGTGTGTGTGTGTGTGTGTGTCTGTGTGTGTGTGTGTGTGTGTGTGTGTGTGTGTGTGTGTGTGTGTGTGTGTGTGTGTGTGTGTGTGTGTGTGTGTGTGTGTGTATTTGTGCGTGTGTATGTATGTATGTGTGTGTGTGTGTGCGCGTGCGCGCGCCTAAATATATTTATCAAAGTTGCCCAATGTTAATAAATAATTTATTCTCACAACATGTCTTTTTTTTAAATTTTTTTAAATATTATATAATATACACACACATATACACACACACACAGGTTTCCCAGTGACACACAAACACACAGACCACTTCAAAGTGACACACACCCACTGACAGCTACCAAGTGACACACACAGTGATACCCGCCTCCCAAGCGCGCTTGCTGTCTCCTCTGTCAGGACAGCATAAAGCTCCTGGTAGAGCGAGCGGCAGCAAGCGAGAGCGAGCAGCAGCAGCTAAGTGCTTACTATGTCCCAGGCCTAAATCCTCACCGGCGCTGAGCGCACTCATGCTTGGAGAACGCTCAGAGCATGAGCGCCGGGTGTCTTGCTTGTACGCGCGCAGGGGGAAGGAGGGGGCATTGCGGGTAGTTGAGCGCGCCGGTAAGTAAACTTTTTTTTGTTTGCGGGTGAGCGTGTGTGCCCAAGCACGAGCGCCACGTGAGCGGGGACTTACATATATCTATATATGAAAGTAACCGCCGCAAGCGCCGCCCGCTCAGCTTGCTCAGCGCTAGCGGGGACTCAACCTAAACAGAGACAGCAGTCACAAGCTCCGTTTGTCACCGAGTGCCTGAAGGGAACCCTCACTTCCGGGAGCGGAGACATCACTTCCGGTCTGTTGTCGTGACGATCAGGACGCCGGTGGAGGATATGGTGAGCTTTTACAAAGCTCAGGAATTACGAACAGGGGTCGCCACACGCACCACGAAGCTCCCACTACCCTCAGGACACCAAAGGGTTCCAGCAGCAGAGAGGTCCAAGGTGCACAGAAGGTGACGGTAGAATGGAGGCAGCAGCTCACTAGCATCAGAGTCAATAAGGGACTGTGGTCTCATGGTACTGGCAACCACACTTCAATCACAATACCTCTGTGAGTGATTTTATTATTACGTGTTATTACATTTATACTACTATTTTCATTTCCTATATCAGTGTCCCACATGTTTTTCTTTTACCAAAAAAAAGTAGGAATTGCGTCAAAATCAACCAACAAGTTGAAATTGGCGTATACCCTAAAAAGTCTGTTAATAGTGTTAACGCAGAAGGAAGTTATTATATATCAACTCAAGTGTATTTGACATAGCACAGATCTAGTGTAAATAATATCACTCTAATAATGTTATATTTACTAGTACTAGCTATAAATAAAGAAATACAAATCATTCTGTTTCAATATAAATAAAATCAGGTATTCAACATTACTGAATGCGTCCAAATTAATTTCAAACAAAAAATGATGTATCCTATTTATGAAGCTTTCCAAAATACAACGCATTTTTTAATAAACATTTCTACTACGTATTAGTACAAAAATGTTGATGCAATAAAACCAATATGATTTGAGTACATAGACCCCCATTTCTCCAGAAGGATATAAATACATTAGATTGTGCAAATAAGGGGTACAAAAAATGGTGCATTGTCTGCATCATAACACTTATCAGGAAAGACTAAATGACCTCAACATGTACAGCTAGGAGGAGAGAAAAGAGAGGGGAGATGTGACTACAACTTTCAAATACAGGTAAGTACAAAGTACAGATGGGAAGCATATTCCAAAGAAAAATAAGTTCTAGAACAAGAGGTCATACTAGAAGCTAGAGGGTGGCAAGCCCAGGGGAAGTACTTGTTCACGGGAGGGTGGTGAATTCGTGGAATAGCCCTTCAGCAGGGTTTGAAGGGGCCAATACAATAGGGGTATTTAAACAATGCTTGGAACATAAGACTATCTAAATATAAAAGAAAACAAACATATAGGACAATGGGCACGTTAGGAGAGCCAAGTATATCTGCCATCAAATTCTCTATTTCTGTTATATATAACACTACTCTATAGCATTTAATACTAGGTTTAATTATTAAAATAATGACAAAAGATAGCATTATTAGTCCTTAAAGAGTAAAATGTTCAGCATAACCATGTATTTCCCAGGGAACTCTCACTAAGCTCATGCCAAACCTCAGGGTTACACAACACACAGGCACCCAGATATGTACAATGATATTCTCACATTCACACATTGACACACACAGGCTGACACGCGTATATACTGTTATATATCTATTGAAACAACAAGCCTGTGCTTTTTTACTTATATAGAGAGTATGGATTAGAGATACCTGCAATGCATTGCAAAAAAAAGCAAAGCATTTGACAAAGTAATGAATTTTAGGTATCTCTGGTGCTGAGGGGGTATAATGTTTTGATTCAGCATCATTCTGCCTGATTGATCACCCATGTAATGCTCTTTATGGTACCTCCAATGTGCCCCAGGAATCACCACTTGGTACTTGTTGTGTCCATCCAGATTTATGATGTCATGGTACCTAATAGGATTATAGGGAATTCCCAGTCACACAAAGAAGTCTTCTTAACTCCCCAGAATTTCTACCCTGTAAAACAGGATATAGTGCACAAGAATACAATTTTGTTTGAAAAAGGACTCAATGATGTGTTCGAAATTGTATTAAATCCTGGAAATCTCACAGCCGCCATTGATCTTTAGTAAAACATTGTCTTGTTTTTTTTGCTCTGAGATAAGATTTTCCTTGAGGATGACAATGTGTTAAGTAGCTTTGCTTCCTGAACATTGTATTAACACATCTATGAGTCGCAGTGATTGTTGTTAGATCCTTTTTTCATTAAAAACCTTGATAATCAAAGAAAAAGAATATTAACAGTGTGAGTGACAGCAATGTACAGTAAGCTCTTCAGGGCAGGGTCTCCTTTTCCTAATATTAATTTAATGTCTCCAGCGCTTATTCCAATGATGTGTTATATTATTATGTCTCGTGTGTTACTGCTGTAAAGCGCTATGTACTGTATATGGATGGCGCTATATAAATAAAGTTACACATACATACAAACCAAAGTGCTGCTGGCCTCTGTAGCACTCAAGGGGTTACATGTACGTGTAAATATAATCCCACTGTAACAGTCTAGTAACAATAAAAACTTGCCTTTGCATTTACTTTTTTTTCCGACCACATACTTCACATTGATATCTCCAAAATTCACGTAAAAACACATTCTCTCCATCTGCCTTCTTACCCAGTCAATCGTTTTGTAATTCAATTCTTATTTTTATATGGAACCCAATAAAGTCAACGTGTGCAGATCTTACCATTTTTTATGTTTTCATAGCTGCGTTAAAATTCTAAATCTTAGTGTGAGGGCACTCACATTTAGGGCGTTATTCTAGATAGTCAGAAGAAACAGTTTGGGCTATTTTCGGATACAAATCACCATTGACTTTCATTTTTGTCTGAAAACAGCTAAAACCAAAACTTTGGACTGCTGTATATAGAATGACCTCCTTAGATGAACGTCAATAGCCTGGGTGTGCCGGGTCGATGGTGCCGAGGTCAATGGTAGACTCTGCAGAAAGAATCTCAGGCACAAAGTTGCGGACCAAAATGTTGATCCACTGAGCTAATAAACCTTATCACCTTAATTGTAGATGTAGCCAGGTTCCCTCTGGGTGTGTTGTGCCCCCCTCACTGAGCTTACCTCCGCGGCGACCGGGAGGGATGCGGCCGGTCGCGGGGACATGTAGGGATCGGGCGCGAGTGCGCGTGCCTGCCCGTGTCCCGGAGAAGGGGGCGTGTGGGTGCCGGGCGCCGAGCGCGTCGGCGGGGACTCCCGGCGGCTCCTGCAGAGGGGGCTGCCATCTTCCCCTTGCTTGCACATACGCAGTGAGTCCCTGCAGCCGGTGGCCAATACAGAGCTTTGTGCATGCGCAGGTGAGGTGCGCGCGAGACGGCCAATGGGAGAATAGCTCCCAAGAAGACTACAGCCCCCAGCATGCACAGGGGCTAGGTTAAGTGGCACCAGGGAGCCAATAGGGTTGCCCGAATCCCCTGCTCAGGGGATTGATACTTTTCGCGAGCTGAGACCACGCTAGTTCAGTCAGGGCCAGGAAGAGCTAGGGGTAGGAGGTGAGTGCAGGGGTCTGTGATCCACTGCATTAGGCCAGCAGCACCCTAGGCCCCAGTTAGGTCCTGAGCCATATTACCAGCTTGTTGTGCTATAGGGACAGGCCCTAGGTAGGGACTCTGCCCCATTATCTGTTTGGTAGTCAGGGACACAGTGCTACGCAGCCCAGCCCTGTAAGGTGGGTTCTGGGCTCAGAACGCCACCAAAGACACAGAGACTTACGGTGATATTATCCACGCCAGAATTCACCCCCGCGGTGGCGGATGACGACGTCGGACTGGACGGAATCCCTGTCGTAGTCTGCGGAACCCGGGGCCGGAGCCCCAGGCAGGTATCATTCTACAAGTGCACCAACACAGTACAGCAACGCAAGAAGCACGCCTAAAGGGCGGGGGTATCACTTGGGGACACTTACGTGGTAGAGTGGCCAAGGGCTCTGTATAGTACACTTGGACACGGTGTGGGGGTACACGGTGGTTGGGAAGGATAATACTCTAAACGAGAGCGAGTATTGTTATGATCCATATAGAGTATAAGTATACATATGTGCATGTGTTCAGTAAAGACCGTTCTGTTTATACCAGTGAGTATTATTGTGTTGTGTCCTGAGAGGGACTCCTCCCGCTCCATCGGGATCCCTCCCAGGTGGTGGCATTGCACCACGAGATATTGTGATATATATATATATGTACCCCAGGCTCTCCATGCAGAGGCTTAAGCTCCTGAGGGCCACACAGGTAAATTCAGCATTAGTAGCGTCTGTATTCACAGGGAACACCCGTTACATAGAGATGGGCGAATCCACTGAAATCCGTTTCCCGGGTTTTTGCTGATATTGCCCTCAAAATCCGTTTCACGGTGTAAAATCCACAAACGGATTTGGGGTTCATCAAAATCCACTATAGGATACAACC
Source organism: Ascaphus truei (assembly GCF_040206685.1). Classification (NCBI taxonomy): domain Eukaryota; kingdom Metazoa; phylum Chordata; class Amphibia; order Anura; family Ascaphidae; genus Ascaphus; species Ascaphus truei. Next base: position 90,873,566 of record NC_134483.1, on the reverse strand, counting down.
CGTGAATGGATTCATAGAATACAATCCACGGATTCAGCAATCCATTGGCAGATTCTAAAGAATCCGTCACAGGTTGCGAAATCCGCGGAGTGTATTGGTAATAATAATGAGAAATCTGCAAATCGCCCTTTTTGACATTGATTTGCTAAAATCCCTGGACCAAAGGAACCGGACAATCCAAATTCTCCAATAATTTTTGCCCATCTCTACTTAACTGCAAGTCCTGTGATTGCATGAGATTTCTTCTTTAAATAGTTACTGACAGCAAATGGTATCATGGTGCACTTTACTTATATAGGCAGACAGCGTGTAGGGAAACTGCAATTAAACCCAGTACATGAAACTTACCCTCCCCTAACTGTCTATTACAAATACTTCTTCTATCACTCTTCTACATTCATGTATTTATTTTACAGCTTAACTTCTTCTGTGCAATTACACTGTTGTGCAATTGGCACCAGCATGTAGCCCTACTGAATATCTGTCTCCCATTTCACCACTTGGATATTAAGTTCTGAGGTGCAGTATCTCCACCCTCTCTATTCAATATGCTGAGAAGCCACCATTCCAAAGCAGCTTCAAAGCATATTAAATAAGAGCCATTGTTTGCATTATGCATTCGATATGCTTTGGAGGTCTTCCTGTCCCATTGAAACCAATGGAGCTGAGCTCCAATACCGGGAAGTTGAGAAATATTAAATATGGACCCTTGTTTATCCTTGTTGTATGCCCTCATTTTGCAAAGGGCGAGCACAGGGACACAGCTACATTTGAACAATAGTGATAATACGAATACTATAAGCCTACGTTTGTTTTGTATGCTCCATAAATATTAACTTCAAAATATTTTTTGTTTGGACGTCTTAAACTGACATGTATTGTGATTTTCTAAAAACTGTACACCACTCAGTAATGATTACTGGGACTTTGAAAACCACTGCATCTGCCTTTCCACCAGTGATTGATCGCAAAACAGAAGAAACTTATATCATTTATTCTGTGATATTTGCTATTTTACTTTTTGCTTTTAGGTGTTGGAGCACATTTGAAAACACCTCTTAAAAAATTACACAAAATGTAAAAAAATGAAGCGTGTTATATGTGGAATAACAAGGAAAGCCGGACAGGGGATCAAAGCCCATAGGCATTTTGTGGCCGAGTCTATATAAATAGCATGCACAGGGACGCCAACATGGGGGGACAGCCGGGACAGGTGTCCGGGGCCCGGTGGCTGCGGGGGGCCTGGCCGGGTGCTGTAAGTTGGGTCTGATCTCTGACCAGGCCCGGTTGCCGGTCCTCTCACGGCCGGGCCACGGCTCTCCCTCAGCTGCAGGCCTCTTCCTCACTCTGTCCCCTCCACTCTGTCACTTTGAGTGAGGAGAGAAATACATGTGAGCCGGGTGGTGGGGGTGGAAGTGAGAGGGGGTGAGTGAGGATGAGAGAGTGAGACAGAGGGGAGAGAAATACATGGGAAGAGGGGGGAAATAGAGAGTGCTCATGATGTGTTAAATGGGGGGTGGGCTCGCAATACTGCTGAGAAAGGTGGACCCTGGACGTAACTCTAGTGGGAAAGAGAAGAGGGACATATGAGCCTCAATGGGGGGAGGAGCAAGAAGGTATGACCTCAATGCAGGGTGGGGGAGAGAAGAAGGAGGTATGGGCCTGGATGGGGAGGGGGGGGAGAAGATGGGGGTTTGGGGAGCGGTATGGGGAGAAGGCGGTATGGGGGAATTTAGAAGGAGGTATGGGGAGGAGATAGAATTAGGTATTGAGGGAGAAGGGGCTATGGGAGGTGTAGCTATTGATTGAAACGAGCTAGGGGGAAGGAGCTATAAGAGGGAATGGAGCCATGGGGGGAAGGAGCTATGGAGATAGAAGGAGGTATTGGGGGGTTATGAGCTATGGTGGGAGAAGGGTCTATGGGGGGGGGATGGGGCTATGATGGGGAGAAAACATTAAGGAGGAGACAGAGCTATGGGCAGGAAGAATGTGATTGCTTGGTTTAACAATCACAAGATCATGGGCAGGCCCCAAAGGGACACGAACAAAAGTGGATGATATTGCACTTCTATTTCAGTCGTGTTCACCACTCTTTTGGAGCAGTGAACACACTCTCCCCCATGAAAATTGGAATTTGTAGAGTGACAGCCCTTACGACTTTCATAGTATGTCTTTGGGCACTCAAAGGGTTAAAGTAGCAGTTCACCCCAAATGGCTACATTTATTTTAACCTTACCTAAACTAGGGGTCCACCGGAGCTCATCAATGGCACTCGACGTTCAAAGATCCCCCGTGCCCCAGATATTGGAAGTTTATTTGTTTTGCCACTGGACTATGAATAGGGCTACAAATATGGCTGCTGGACCGATCCCTAACCTCACTGCCATTTTGTGTTCGGTAGGCATATCATTTTCCTGGCTGTCCTTAGTGGGAGACCTGGGAGGGTGGGAAGGGGAGACTACTGGACGTCTGGAGACCACTGATCTACTCTAGGGGAACACATGGTGTTGGCGGGATAAAAAAAATCAGCAGAGAAAAAAGCTGCTTTAAGGGTAATTACCCCCAAGAAAAGCGTCCAATGACCGCAACATTGATATAATGCCATAACATTGTTTCCCTCTGTAAAATGGTGCACCATATTACACTAAATGAAGATCAAGTAATATATATTGAATATATGAAGAGGCTAATAGTGCATTTTAGAATGATTGGCTGTGAGTCAAAGCTCAAACGCGGACAAATCGGCGATACCTGCCATTAAGTCAATGGCAGGTATCCCCGATTCGGGTGTGTTTATAGTTGATCACGCTTTGATGACTCCCGACATTATTTGGTCACATTCAAAGATTATGGTACGTGTTTATATACTGCACCGACACACTTTATTCGAGCAAATACCCAGTATGTACCTGGCAGATACCTGGAATGCGCCGCTCCTCACCTCTGACAAGCCCCGTTGCGTTTGCCTTCCCAGCCTGGGTTCATGCCTGGCTGACGGGCGGCTGATCTGTTAAATGATAATGATTAGGATTTAATAGGCTGCAATGCTTCGCGTGTCTACCAGATGGCATAAATTCATGAATTGTAATGCAGTATATATATATATATACTGTGCAGTATTGCAGCCAGCGGGAATAAAATGCTTCAATCCCTGCCTGGAAAATAACCCAATGCACTCGGGCAGAAAACAGTCACAAACCTCAATACACCCGAGTATACCCGAATTCGTGGGACTAGCCGAGCTCGAATAAAGTGTGTCGCCAGTGTAAGGAGTTCTATTTTTCTAGGTTTTTGCTTTTTCATAATGCATGTTAAACTTAACTTTTATCTAAAGAGATAAGGCTAAACAAGGACTTCATTCAGAAATGTATGTGAGAACATCTTGCAAAATCAAATCAGGAGTGAGCACTGCAATAAAATACTTGACATATTCGCACTGCGGAATGCGTTGGTGCTTCACAAAAAATTATAATAACAACAAGTATCACATACAAAACTTCACGTCAAATATAATATGTCCCATAAATGTTTTGAATGTCCCTGTAAGGAATTGTATTTGCTATACAACAGTTTTGAGAAGAGTTGAAACTCACATCATGATGCTCAACATTTCAACCACATATACAGTAAAGCAAAAAGCAGGATATTGGAGTTTCTATTAAATACTATCCAGCTAAATATGTAGGCCTGTCAGTGACAGCAGCATTGCTGTGCAACTAACTCTAGCACTGAAAGGGTCAAATACTTTATAACCCATAACTACACCAGCAGTATGATTTCAACAAATAAAATGATACTTCAGCTATAATTAAAACTAATAATTATTAATAACAATAATAATATAACAACAATACAAATTAATAATTATAATTATATAATAATTACAATTAATTATTTGCGTACATTTTGCTCCAAATTTACCTCGATAAAGTACCCCATAGACTGCGTAGTAAGTAAGCCCCTTTGATGCCAATAAATCAGCTTACCATTCATTCCAAATGATCACTCTGGTCGTACGTCAAGGAGTATACTCAATGCTTTACTTTTATGAGGCAGATGTATCAAGGCAAAGGGGGTGCATGTCTAGCTCAAAACTAACTGCACCATGTGTATCAAAGAAAAACATTCGGTTGATTTCAATGCGATTTGTTCTTTAATACATATGGTATAGATCCCCCCCAGAATTGCACCACTTTTGCCTTCATACATATGCCCCTATATCTTTCAACTTTTTAATGATATTAAATTGGTATCTGGCAATGTTGCTGCTGTGTAGTAGCTGTCGATATTGGGGTGATTAGGAGTGGGCACTGAGACAGAGAGTTAGACAAAATGGAGTCAAGACTATTGTATTTTGTATTGCACTGTTTAGGGGACATGGGTTGTGCATGAGTGGAGGGTTACTACAGTAGGAAGATAAGTGTCTTATCAGAAAATGGCTAGCAGCAAATTTCTCTTTTTAGGAATAGGGTGTTGCAATTAGGAAAATGTAAGACTCATGATTATTATTTTTTTTTTTTGCATTATCTGTTTTTTTTTCTATTCTCTGCGTCACCTATGTATTATTGCTGATGTAGCATTGTAAACGCCCATATTTGAGTATATAAGCTCTGTTCAGAAATGACCAAACTAGAGTAATTTTTTTACTTTCCCTGCTGGCCACTTGCACAATAAATCTGCTTTTCATGGAACCAATATTATTTTATTCTTTGATTTCATATAGCCAATTAATAGCAATGTGATGCACAGAAAGAACATGCTTTACCAACACTGGGCATACCACAGTAAGGTCACCAGTGCTCATTGGCTTGCCTGAGAAAAAGTTTCTGGTGGAGAATTTTAAGATCCAAAAAAAGGCATACAATACAAAAAGCATACAAATAAAATATTTCTAAAACTGGGAACTCAGATGATGTGAGGAGCGCACGATCCGGTAGGAGCAAGGAGGGGACCCCAGGTAACAAAAATGTAAATGTATTGAGTCATCAAGACATTAAAATCCAACGCGTTTCGAACGTGTTAGCGTTCTTTATCAAGGATGTAAATTTGTGGGTAATTATTGGTTTTTGCTACAGGGGTATCCTCCAATGAGATTGATGGTGGGGGCTTTTCTTGCTTCCTACTACCCATAATTGCTGGCTATATTACCAACACGTCTTATTAATCCTGATATTATTCTCCTTGGATGGTGGTTTTGGTGTTATTGGATCTTCTACCTGGCATTGAGTGCTCTTCAATCCCCAATCTATCTAAAACTGGGAACTAGCAGAAGCATTGCTGATGTGCTGGTGTACTAAAAGACTCCTGAATTTAAATGTAACGGTGTTTCCAGCCCCACCCAATCTCACATTGGCCCCTGTGGTCTAACTGGTCCCCATTACATGTCTGTATGTTGTGGTGCACCTGCTGGCTTACAGGACTCCTGAGTCTCCCGCTTGGTGTTGGTCGGGATATCAGCATGACAGGCATCTGAGGTAGTGGGGATTGAGTCCTACTCACATCTGATGCGGCGCCTCCACCTCGGGGAGATCACCGCGTGTGTCAGGTCCCTGAACACAGTGTAGATAACTATCAATTATATCTGACAGCCTTAACTGCTGCAGACCTCTGGAACTGGATCATAACTGATCCCTTGATTAACACTCTCCAACCACTACAGAACCTCTAACTTTAGGGAGTGCTGTGTCTTATATAGACTCAGAAACAGCCACACCTCTTGTGTCACTAATAGTGGACACAGAGCATGTTACCACTCCCCTTGTGTACATATGACACCTCACCAGGGTGAGGGCAAACCTCCATGATTGATGCTGGCAATCCTGCATACTTACCAGGTTTACTGCCAGCATGAGAAAGAACTGTATACCATTTTTATACATGGCTACATAAATAATGTAAGAAACAAAGCGTATATGCTCTCCATAACTCCTGTTATTTCTCAGTGACCAACCAAATGATGGTGCACCCAGGAAAAACTCAACGAGCTCAAAATCAAAATGCTGGGGTCTCTTTTCGACATACTTTTTATCAGAAAAAATACCAGTTTTATTAAAGCCCCCAAAATCTAACTGGTTGCAATGTGATCACTTTACTTTGGCAAATTTGGTGTTTTATTTTGTGCCCCACCTTTGCAGCACAGGAAGTTTGATTAACAAACTCCATAGTACTTTACCCTCATAAACTGAACTGCGGAAACATATTTTACTACAGTAATGACTTTTCAGCAAAAACATGTTCCTTTCAGTTAATTTATGCAGAAAAGTATTTTATTAAAAAAAAAAAAAAATCCCATCACATCAATTTACAGCAAACCTCTACTACAAATATCAATTACATGTAACGGTTTTTCTGAACTGGCCCGACCCACCCAATCTCACATTGGCCCCTGTGGTCTAACCAGTCCCCATTACATGGTAGTGTATGGTGGTGCACCTGTTGGTAACAGAACTCCTGAGTCTCCCGCATGATGGTGTGTGGGGATTTGCCAACTCAGACAGGCAGCTGAGGTAGTGTGCTGAGTCCTACCTATATCCAGTGCAGCGCCTCCACCTCATCAGGATCCCGGCGTCCGCTTGGGGATGAGTCTGATGAGGAACTCCTCTGTGGTGCTTCTCTCTGTGCAATGACTCCACACTTACACACGAGAGGGTCTTTGATCAGATGCATCTTTATTAGTACGGTGGGCCAGCTGCCCTCCACAATGGGGTGTATTCAGCCTCCCATGTTCACCGCACTTCCCTTTGAAAGGTTCCTCCTTTTCTTAATTGGTGGGTTCCCTATCTCCCCTTTAGGGAGATAGTCCCTGTGCCAGGTCCCTGGTCACAGTCTTATAAGCTGTCTCCTCCCAAGCCTGCATTCAGACTTGCTCCTTGTCTCATAGCTCTTACATAACACTCCAACAGCTTTTCTCTGTCTGCCTTGTGCTGCCAGACTCGCAGCTGTGCATCAGACTACTGCAACAATGTTGCAGACCTCCATGTGCCTCTTACTGAACAGAGGCAGCCCAACAACAGGAACTCAACTGCTAACTTTAGGCAGTGCTGTGTCTTATATCACCTAGGAACAGGCAAATCTCTGATGTCACTAACCGTGGACACACAGCATGTTGTCACTTCCTATGGGACATATGACACCTCACCAGGGTGTGAGGGAAAACCTCCATGATGACTACTGGCAATCCTGCATACTTACCAGGTTTACTGCCAGCATGAGAAAGAGATATGTACACCAATTTTATACATGGCTACATACAGTTTTAGGTTTAAAGTGGAAAACACCAGAAAAACACCATCCAATAGGAGTGCAGTAACACTTTTCGGGGTGGGGGTGCTGTACTTTCCAAACATGTGAGATACATACATTAACATAATGTAAAAATGTATAAATCCAGGGGTCCTGCAGCACTCTCACATCCTTTGTTCCAGCCACTATGCCTCCAAATGATTATCTTGCCCTTCAGGTTAAAATCGTAAAAAAAACCTGAAATTAATTTCCAACTGAGTTCCAATTTGATAGCAGTCTGTGCACAGGCATGAGACACAGGCAAGAGAAGGGCACGATAGATATTCAAAGTACAGATAAACACCAAATAAACACTGATTTAAAAATAAATAAATAAAAATAGAATCCTTTCTACAGACAATAAAAAGCTAGATCAGCCTGTGAATGTTCCCACACTAGGGGAAATCTTAGAAAGTTAAGACTTTTACAGTTAGACAAATTATTGTTTTGTCAGAGGGCTCTTATCCAGGCACCGTTGTCAGATCTTAAACTTTTCAACATGGGTTTTAAGATTCTGGCTTTACATTCTATATTGCACTCCTTCTTTGATCTCAGGCCAATAGATAAGTAAACACAGTGTGGGATAAACCCTACTTAGGATTTTGTATTGGTATGCACATGAGAGAAAGTCGCCAAGATATGTGAGATGACGCCTTCATTTTAAACGTTTTTCTTACTACTTATAATCCTGTACCAAAAATCATTGCAATCCATACACAGATGTATTCATGTGTTATTGATTCTAGCAGCATGATTTCTACAGTGATTTACACTAGTTTAGCTCACACTGCTACAGTTGATGCCCAGAGTAGCAGAGGTTGTGGGTTCTAATTCTTTTGGGTCTCACGCACTTACACAATTCCAGTCAGTAGGCTACGGCCACAGTGTCAGCTGCTGCATGCGGTACAGTGTGCGCGGCGGGAACAAGATCGGCCCCTCTATCGTGCCGGGCCCAGTAGCTGCGTGCACGCGCATGGAGAGATTGCAATACGCAGCCAACGCAACGCAACGGATTGCTGGCCACGTCACGGCGGCGGTTCAGCCAATGAGGGCGAACCAGTCACGTGACGTCATGGCCACCACCCCCATCACACTCTCCTGCAGCTCAACAACAGACCGCAGATCGCGGCTTGCACACATGCACGTGCCGCCTGGTGCGCATGTAGCTGCTGACACTGGGGACATAGACTTGTCAATGTAGTATAGTTTTTACCGACAGCCTTTTAGGAAATGTGGGATGTGACATTTAAATATACTTTGCATAGTGATTAGCATATCTCCCAGGTACCCCATGTGTGCTAATTTTTCAGCACAGGCATGTCACCCTAATGTTTATGGGATATATATATATTAGTTATTCTCTAGAACAGGTGGTGCGCAAACTGGGGGCGGGTTGCGCAAGATTTTTGACCCCTCTGCACCATTTGACGCCGAAGACAAGGTAAGGAGGAGGGTGAGAGCAGGCAGGGGGCGCAGGGGGAAAGTTTGCGTTCCCGTGCTCTAGAGGCTCCATAGTGACCAGAAAGCAAGTATTTCCACTCCAAGCATGGCTGCACAAATAAGGGTTCTAGATCTAAACAGTGTTATACATATACCATACACTAATATTCTCTCTCAATTTATCTCTACATAATGTATGAAGGAGACCCATGAATGATGATAAAGTAAATGCTGGCTAACATAGCATAGCATTTTCTCATTTCCTACTTAAATCCGAGCTACAATGATGCATGAATTCTGTGTCAATGTTAACGTATACATTTCTCTGTGTGTACAATAACTTGGATAAGACTCTCTCACAGGGCGTAAAGGAATTTTCCCACACATAATGTAGGATTTATTAGTTTTATGGTATGTTATATATTTATAGTGTTTCCCTCAGGCTGGTGGATGACTTTCATTCAGAAACTATGCAGCATTAGATCACCACATGGTCTTCTATAAAAGAAGCATGAGTATGCAGCTCCGGGGCTCAAAGGAGTCTAACGTGCAGCAGACATGGCACTCCTTCCTTTTATTTTCATTTACCATTCATAAAAGCATATAGTATAATAACCAAACCAACTAAGTAAAAGCTTTAAAAAACAAAACTAGCAATACTGTCTTTTGAGTAACTACAGAGTTTATTTTTAATGCATGTAACAATTCAGTAAAGAAAAAGTTAGGGCACAATTCTTTAAGCAGCAAGATGAGACCAGGCTACAGTGTTGGATTGAGCTATCGAGGGGCTATAGGGGGAAGGAGAGGGGGCACTATAGGGCCATATCATTCACTGATGCGGAACTAGGTATTTTTTGTGCCCAGGGAAAGTTTCACCAACTGCGCCCACGCCCCCCTCCCCCCCCAAATTTATAGAACTGCACCTCTCCCTCACTCGCCCTCTCTTGCCCCTTTTCCTCTCTCTTTCTCTCTCCCTCCTTTCTCTCTGGTTCCCCTATCTCTCTTCCCTTTCTCTCTTCCCCCTTTTTCTCTCTCTCTTCCCCCCTTTCTCGCTCTCTCCCCCACCTTTCTCCCTTTCTCCCTTTCTCTCTCTGCCCCCATTTCTCTCTCTTCCCTCATCCTTTTTCTCTGCCCCCCCTCTTTCTGCCTCCCCTCTGTTTCCCTCCTCTTTTTCTCTGCCCCATCTCTCTTTCACCTCTCTCTCTTATACCCTTTATCCTCTTAACCCATGTTCTTTCCACCCCTTTCCCTCCCTCTTTTCACCCTTTTCCCTCCCTCTTTCACCCCTTTCCCTCCCTCTTTTCACCCTCTCCCACTCACTCGCTTGTTCTCACTCTCCCTCCCCCTTTCTTTTTCTCCCACCACTGTTTCTCTCCCTCCTTTCTCTCTCCCTCCCCCTTTCTGTCTCTCCCTCCCCCATTTAACTCCCCCTTCTATCTCGCTTACAATACTCCCCCTTTCTCTCTCTCTGCCTCCTCTTTTTCTCCCTCTACTTTTTTCTCCCTCTCCTTTTTCTATCCCTGCCCCTCGCCTTTCTCTCTCTTTCTCTCCCTTTCTCTGGGTCTGCCAATAGTCCCCTTCCCTGTTCTGGTGGTGCGACGCAACCCTCTATCCCCTTCTCTATCTTTGGAGAAGGGGTGGGGTCCGTCCTGGCGGCAGACACCGGAAGTTGGGACTGAGTCCACCGCCACCACAGCCATCCTTAGCCATCCTCAGCTGCCTTCCTTCCCAGTTCCGCCTCTGCATATATACATGCATGCACGTATCCTGTACATGTACAGTACACACATTTATTCAGGGTAGGTGCTTTCACTTGTGTTTTGGTTCTATAAAATTTTCATGTTTTGGTTTTAAAAGTCTTTTTGTGTTTAAGTTTTACGAAAAAAATGGAATTGGTATTGATTTGGGATTTTAAAAGAATTATGCAAAAAAATAATTTTTTCTAAATGTGATCATACTTTATTGAACTTAAAACATTTTTTTTTTAAGTGGGACAATTACATGAGAGGAAAAAAGAACAGAAAAAATGAAAACAATAATAAAATTGAATCTGAGGATGAGCCTTTTGTTTGGTTTCGTCTCTTATTTGGTTTGGATTACATAATTTGTTCCATTCAGAGTTTGAATCAAAGTTCATTCCTGGTTGTATCATTTACATTTTTCTGTTTTTTTATTTTAATACATGTTCTGTAGCATTTAATTACCTTTAAGGGAAAGTAATTACTTAAGCTGTCGATCGGCGGAGGCCAGGCTCCCTGGGTTCACATCATGGCCACAACAACTACAATATAACCTTATATTACTATGGGTAACATTGTGGCTGAGGTTAAAACTGTAATAGACAGTCTCCTGCTGGAAGCACTGCAAGAGATCTGTTTGTGATCATGTGTTGCCAAAGCTTGTGCACTGCTTTTCAGGGCAGGGCTCAAAAAGAGGTGTGCCAGAGCCTGACTATAGCAACCAAAGAATGCTCAGTACATTAAAATGAATTAAAAATGCCATTAGGCATTGGACAATTACATTTAAAAAATGCAGTAACTATTATCTAATACTACAGAACTGATTTATATGTATAAATAAAAAACAGGATTAGGTAGGTGTTGCTGCTTTAAGAATTCAAATCAAATGCCTGAATCCATGAAGTTAAAATTTGTAAACCAAGAACATGTCCATCTTTACACATGCACTAATAGACACAGAGCAGACTGAATCTCCCTATAACCTCACTCTCAGACAGGTCGCTACAGGAATGTAGGTCACTCTCCTGAGTTTATGCAAGATGTCAGTGTGACGGTAGGGGTAACCAGCCTCACATAATAAAGGTGAAGCCCGGCTAGCTACCCCTAATACCATGTGTATCTGGCCGCCTCTGTGGTCTCATATGACCAGTACATTTTGTGTGGTGTAACCCCTTCCACAGAAGAGCATAATCACTGTCTGATCTGGGAGAGGGAAATCTATGTTTATTGTGGGGAACAAAGGAACGTGAAATGTATATACTTAAAAACACTTTATACCCCGTACATTGTATTCCCCCAGCCAGCCAGCTAAGTAATGTAATTTGTGTTTAAACATTTCTATGCAGGCAGACTTGGTAATTCACTTAACCGAGCTACACTTTTTTTACCAGCTTGGTAAAACATTTGATAAATAAATAAAAACTTGCATAGAAATGCAGGATCAAAAATCAAGATCAAAGGCTGGGAGGGGTTAAGTGTCAAGACAATTGGTGAGCGGTGAAAGGGCAGACAATCAGGTCCAGGGATGGCTCTCAATGGGGTAGAGCCTTTGTTCCCCACAGACTCTGTGGGGCACCTACTGGACGGAGCCCGTAGGCGCGATTTCCATTGGCCAGTTTGAATCGCACTCGCCAGCAGCCCCATCATCACGGAGCGGTTCTGAATACCTAAGCATGCAAACTCCTCTGACCGGTGCAGCCGGACGAGCCCCCGGCTCGGGATTGGTAGCACCATCTCAATCCGTGCTCTGATTGGCCGGCGGCTCCTTCTCCATAGAAAAGATGGGCACCAAGGCCTATGTAAGGAGCGCTGCCGATCAGAGTACCAGGCTAACTTTGGAGTTTAATGGAGAAGTGACTGGCAGGATTTTCAAAGTTGCTATTGAGAGAATATTGAGAGAATAGCACTTTGAGGAACCAGGACTTGAAGTGGACGGGGTAAGCATACCTGAAGCAGGCCCCTGCACCTAGTCGAGGCTAGAGTCTTCCCCCCAGGTGCCCAGTTGGTGAGTGTATGCTGTAATTGTGTATTATGTATGACTGGTGACAGTGATCCTGGTGTTAAAAGTACTGGCCTCCTGTGACAGTCAGCAATCTCCCTGCTTGGACACTTGTCCAATATTGACCTAGGCCAGGATTTCCCCTATTAACCAATGGCCAGCCATGCCACCGGAATCAAAAGAGGGCCACATGATTGCTCTCCTCCCCCCTCCCCCCTCAAGCAGAGAGAAAGCGATTGCCGTTTCCTCCATCCAGCTTGTCTGCTGCAGGGTAATGCATATATATATATATATATATATATATATATATATATATATAGAGACAAAAAAAAGCCCCAATGCTAATCCACCATGACAAATTATTAAGTTAAATATTATCTGTTATTCTTCTCATAAGTAAGGATCATTAGTCAATCCTGTGGCCGGAGCATTATAAGCCTTTAACCACATTTATTTAAATCTATAAATAATTCAAAGGAGTCTGGTGTATGACATGGGGCAGATGATAGGCTTTTGCTAAGTAGTAGCTGTTCATTTGTTGTCAGGGGGAATTCTGATAGAATAAAAACATTGGAGACACTGATTCATGTGTTTTTCATTTTTGGGAGTTAATACTTCCTCCTCTTTCCTTGTCATGTCTTTCCCCTTTCCTGGGGTTTTAAATACGTTTCTAGTCTCCAGTGAATGTTCCTGTGTTTGTGTTTCCATGGTGGGATATTTTCGGGACTTTGTTCTAATATATGATGGTGAGGATCTCATATATCTTTTGGTTTGGCTCCTTCTCTATTGAATTCTCTTTCTATAGGTGATTTAGTATTTTCTCCTCTTCGTGTGTGGTCAAATCGCTCTGTATCATGTGGTTCTCTAGGCCTAAGGTTTTTATTAGAAGGTTTGTAGTTGAATTTGGGTCTATTGAATCCCTGTTCTCTATCATGTCTAAAATGATTGAAGTGATGTGTTTGAGATTTTTGTTTTGAAATGTTTGATTAGTGCTGAATAGAATTGCTGGGTTCTAGTGAAGGTTGTCCCTGTGTTGTGGCTGTAGTAACCTATGGCCTGGTGGATATTTTAGTAACCCTTACATAACGTATGGTTATTTTGGCCCTGGTCGTTAGTGCTAAAGATATACAAAAGAGGTGTTCCTACTAGCATCACATATGCACTAAAGGCCATGCAGGCTAGCATAGGACTTTAGGAGAGCAGGCTATTTACCTATTTTAGTAGAGTACCAAGCACTAGATATATCCCGTCAAACCTCCCTCCAAATAACATATGGGGTGTTTAAATACTTTGCATATCCAATTAGCATATCTCCCAGTGCTATCTTAATATGGCATTAGACCTATCCTAATGACTAATGAGACAATAATTGTCGTTCGTTTTGCATATAATTAGCTCAGTGGATACCCGTTAAACTCTGGGAAAATAGTGTCCATGACCTATTATATCATTTCACGTTGTTTGCCCTGATTTAACGTGCATCTTGGTCATAAAGTACAAATTTCGGCTCATGTTAAGTTAACTAAGATAAGAGTTTGTGGGAAAAGCAGGACAAACTGCTCATTTTGTTTTAACTCACCATGTGCATGGTAAATTAAAAAAAAAAAAGCAAGCTTTGCAATCAGCCGAAACCTCAAATTGTAGTCAAGGCTGTGCGGTCAGCAATTATTGAATAAGCCTGACTTGGTATTACCTGAACCACTGCGGCACCACTTCAGAGGTTGTGGCATCATGATGTCGCGAGACATCATGGCGAAATGCGGTGTCCCGTTGTCATGGCGATACGATGCCATTTGACATTGCGACACTCTAATGACGGGACCCTGCAGGAAGAGATGTCGCCGGACCAGGTAAGAGATACTTACAAAGGCCCCGTGCTCTCCCCCGACAATCATTTTAACGGTTGTGGGGAAGAGCGTCCACAAACGGATTTGGTCGGTTTTAATCCGCATAGATTCATCAAAATCTGCCATTGGATACAATCCGTTGGCGGATTTGTCAAATCCGATCCGAGGATTCAGCAAGCTGTTGGTGGATTCCTAAAAATCTGTCAATGGGTTGCTGAATCCGCCAATGGGATTCTACAAACCAGTCAAGGGATCGCAGAATCCGCGGTGTATATTGGCAATAACAATTAAAAAATCCGCAAAACACAAATCGCCTTTTTTGAAATTGATCTGCTGAAATCCGTGGACCAAAGGAACCGATCCGCTGCAGATCCTAATCTCTTCCTAAGATCCCTCTATTTTATTTTCTGGTGTAAATTCATAAGAATCCTCTTTATCCCCTAGGGAGACCTAATGTTTGAGGCGTGGATCCAGCCATGGCACATTTATCTCAATATATTGATACATTTTTGCAAAGTTATGTATTAAACTTGCCATCGTATCTAAAAGAAACTGCACAAATAAATCTCTTAGAAGAGATACAGTGTGAGGAAGATTATATTTTATCTACTGTACATGTCTCATTGCGCTATACTGTAATAAATCACATTCAAGGATGTGAGACAATGAAAAAAATCTTGCTGAATAAAAATAAATTGAAGGTAGCACAAATAGATTTCCTTTTGGGTGGTATAATACACCTTTTAAACAACAATTATTTTCGGTTCGAATGTCTTTTCTATTTACAACTTTGCACCTAGTCAAACCTCTTGTTAGGGGTTTCGGAAGAAGATGTTATCTTCAATAATAACCCTTTTGGTGCAAACCTGGTCCTCTAACACACTAAATAGATTATATTATTTTTATATGGAACGGGGAAGATGCCCTTCTAAAGACCTTAAATTTAAACTTTGATAAAACATCTCTCATCTTACAATCTATATTGAGAATAATACGATTCATACAAAGACACATTTTAAAGAAGTGAACTGTAATAATTTTATATTGAATAATTGTCACTATATTAGATAGCTTTCCAATATCCCCTATGGGCAATTCAGACGGATTAGAAGGAATTGTACCAATATAGACATATTTAATTGGAAAATGTTTTGTGGAAAAAACTATGATCCCATTCTAAACCAATCAGCAAATTAAAAAATGTTGGCCTAAGATAGGAAAAAGGATTAGAGTGACTATAACAAACGATATTACGTTTGTCAAACAATATACTTATATTACAAAAGAAAATCATAAAATTGCAAGCTTCATAAATGACAGGAGTCCTTTTGTAGTCTATGTTCTAACTTGTCCGTGTGGTCTACGCAATGTGGGACATTCCACCTGCCCACTAAGGGTTAGAATTCTACAACATACGCAATATAAACTTAGGTCTGGAATCACATAATGTTTCATTGCATTTTAAAAAATGGCATCATTCAGACCCTTCTGGTATGATCTTTTAGGTGTTAAACAAGTCTAAATGAATTGGAGAGCTGGGAACAAAACTACTGCTTTTTCAGTCATTTGATGTTGAATTCGACATTATTTAATTTTAATATAAGCTCTGTCACCACTTTTATGTTCTCAACACTTTCCTTTTAATATCAATTGAATTCATCTGACATGACTGTAAGATCTTTTTTGCGTGTATTTAAATAAGATCACACAGACATAAGGTATTAGTATTGAGATATTCCCTATGAACCACTCATTAAATTTTTTAATATACTTTTTATATATTCTTTATATTTTTAAATGTTATATTTTTTACATTTTGTTTTGTCATATTTTTGTTCTATTTTTAACATTCTGTTTTTTGTTAGTTCCCTTTTTAATCCAATATAGTATGATTTTCCTCTCTCCGACCATCACCTCATCTCATTTTCTCTCTCTCGCTTCTCTCCATCTCCATCTCCATCTCCATCTCGCCCTCGTTTTTGCAGAAACCTGCGCTCTATTAACCTACCAGCTCTTGATTCCACTTTACGCTCCTCCCTCTCCTCTCTCAGTTCTGCTTCAGACCCTGACAACCTGGTCAGGAACTACAACTCTGCCTTATCTTCCTCTCTTGATCTTCATGCCCCACTTTCTCTCTGCCGTCCTCGCCCTTCTAACCCCAGACCCTGGCTAAACTCCCACACACGCATGCTGCGTTCCTCCACTCGTTCCTCTGAACGCCTCTGGAGGAAATCTCATACGCTCGCAGACTTCATTCACTACAAATTTATGCTATCCTGTTTCAACTCTGCCCTCTTTCAGGCTAAACAAACCTACTTTTCATCACTAATCAACACACACAAGTCTAACCCACGCCGTCTCTTTTCTGTCTTTGACTCTCTACTCAGACCACCCTCAGCTGCCTCCTCTTCTTCCTCCATCTCACTTCAGGACTTTGCTGACTTTTTTAAGGAAAAGGTGGAGTCCATACGGCAGAACATCCCATCTGTTGCCTCCTCCCATCCCACAATGCTTCCCAACTCTCCTCCTGTCTTTCTTGACTCTTTTTCTGCTCATTCGACACCTTGGACCACCCTCTTCTCCTTCACATTCTCCATACTCTTGGTATTCGGAACAAAGCTTTATCCTGGATCTCCTCTTACCTCTCCCATCGTACCTTCAGTGTCTCTTTTGCTAACACCTCCTCCTCCTCTATTGATCTCTCTGTGGGGGTACCCCAGGGCTCTGTCCTGGGACCCCTTCTCTTTTCTCTCTACACACTCTCTCTAGGTGACCTAATCACATCTTTTGGGTTTAAATATCACCTCTATGCTGACGACACACAAATTTACCTTTCAACCCCTGACCTTACACCTGCTATACAGACCAAAGTTTCTGAATGCCTCTCTGGAATATCATCCTGGATGGCCATCCGCCGACTGAAACTTAACATGGCAAAAACAGAGCTCCTTATACTACCTCCCAAACCTGGCCCTACTACATCCTTCCACATTGCTATTGGAAATACGATCATTCACCCAGTAGCCCAAGCACGCTGCCTAGGGGTCACACTTGATTCCTCTCTCTCATTCTCCTCTCATATTCAAAACGTTTCTAAAACTTGTCGCTTTTTCCTCCGCAATATCACAAAGATACGCCCTTTCCTCTGTTACTCAACTGCTAAAACTCTGACTCAGGCCCTCATTCTCTCCCGTCTCGATTACTGCAACCTCCTGCTGTCCGGCCTTCCTACCTCTCACCTGTCTCCCCTACAATCTATCCTAAACACTGCTGCCAGAATCACTCTACTCTTTCCTAAATCTGTCTCAGCGTCTCCCCTGCTGAAATCCCTCTCCTGGCTTCCGATTAAATCGCGTATCTCACACTCAATTCTACTGCTCACTTTTAAAGCTTTACATTCTTCTGCCCCTCATTACATCTCAGCCCTAATTTCTCGCTATGCACCATCACGACTCTTGCGTTCTTCTCAAGGAAGTCTTCTTACTACCCCCTTTGTATCTAAAGCTCTCTCCCGCCTTAAACCTTTCTCACTCTCTGCCCCACACCTCTGGAATGCCCTTCCCCTCAATACCCGACTAGCCCCCTCGCTATCCACCTTTAAGACCCACCTTAAGACACATCTGCTTAAAGAAGCATATGAGTAGCACTGGATAATCATGGACACATGACACAAAGCTTGGCCCCCTGCAGAAGCACTTACTAGTATTCCCTCCTACTGTCTCTGTACGTTCTCCCTACCTACCAATTAGATTGTAAGCTCCTCGGAGCAGGGACTCCTTCCTTAATGTTACTTTTACAGTATGTCTGAAGCACTTATTCCCATGATCTGTTATTTATATGACATGTATTACTACTGTGAAGCGCTATGTACATTTTATGGCGCTATACAAATAAAGACATACATACATACATTATTAAGTACTATTAATTGGTCCCTATTATATTCCTTATATATATGGTTTAGTTGAAGTTTTGTAACAGACAAACTTCATCTGGACTAATCATCCAGACATAATTAAAGAGTGTTGGATTTTATGTATGCTATATAGCTATTTTATATTATACATGTGTTTTAATCTTTTAATGTATAGCCATGTCTATTCTGGTTAGTTAGTAATTTCTGTCTCTTTATTTTTAGACTTTATTACACATACATAATTATTTTATCTCTATATTATATACAAAATATTTGTTCTCTTTCGCATTGCGTGCGTCATGACATTGATTCTAATTATGGACTATATAAAGGGGGAATTCTCACTAGATCCATTATATCCTTTGAGGAAGCTCTTTGAGTGAAACGCGTAGGGCGAGAGCGTGTGGAGCCTTTCTGAACTGCAGAGATGCCAACTGTGCTACCTGCTCTCTTCCCCATATGTGGCATCAGCATCCGTAACTAACGTCACAACGGATTCAGAGGAGAGTGTATCGTCGTCAGATGCAGAACAGTGCCCCGCTTCTGACCCTGTGTGGTCAACACACTTTATTGTAACCTTCATTTGTAAGTTGTTTACTTTTTTAAACCTTTATCATTTTTCATAAAGCAATATTGTATATATATATCTTGGAGCTTTTCCTATATCTTGGATAACCCAATGAAGATACCAAATTGGTTTAAAGTTGATATTACAGCTTCAATTCATGATTATCTCCCTCAACACGTGAGTGTAAGGAAAATGGTGGGGAATATTAAGTTTGTTAATCAATCTGGTGTAACGGGGTTAATGTGAAATACAAAAATGTTTTATGGCCTGTTTAAACTCTTGGTCAGGCCTAATTTTAGGACTGATAAAATCTAGAGATAAGGGCATTTGTTTGCCAGAGATGGGATTAAATTATAGCTTTCGTGACATTTTTATAAACAGGACACTTTTAAAGGTACTTCCAAAGCATTCCTGAGATAACACTGTGCATCCCAGATGGGTGACAACCAGGTCACCACTTAGTTGGAGGACGTTATTAAAATGAAGAAATTATGAGCCTATCAATAATTCATAAGAGTAAGATTTAGAGATTTGTAATCATGGAAAGAGATGAATGTAATAAGGGCAAACCCTTCATTTCTAGCTGGTGATAAGGGACAGATATCAATTTGTCACTCAAATCTAGGAGAAAGTCAGTCCAAATTAGTCTTCTTACATCCATCATAATCGCCTGAACCTATTGATATGACTCACGTGTGTCTAAGTATCAGGGCCACACAGTTATGAGGTATTTTATATATCTAAGCACCCTTTCAAACGTCAAACGGGGAGAGTCGTAAAACCATCATCCTAGCTGATTTACGATAGAGGTAGTATTATGTTGTTTCAATAGGAGAAGAATGGTACAGCTAAACCCCGTTATAGCGCGGTCCTCGGGGGCCACCCGATCCGACCACGCTAGAACCGGGGTCGCGCTCATTTTTTTTAAAAAATGGCCCCCGCGCGCCTGATCGGGAAGGAGGGAGTAATGAGGGAAGGAGGAAGGAAGGAAGAGGTGGCCGGAAGCCCTACACATCCCCCTGCAACGGCCCTCCGAGTCCAGCTGCAACCTGCTCCTTACCTCCCACCACCGGCATCCATCCCCCTCCACCGGCATCCACTTCCTCCCCCTCCGAGGCCCCCACACCTACCGGCCCTCCACAGCATAATCAGTTTTGGGCCTAGCCAACGCGGCCCTCCGAGTCCCAGCCTTCTCCTCACTCACCCCCCTACCGGCATCCACACCACCTCCCCCCTCCTCCCGACACCCCCCCTCCTCCTCGCGATACCCCTCCTCCCGACACCCCTCCTCCCGACACCCCCCCTCCTCCCGACATCCTCCCTCCTCCTGACACCCCCCCCCCTCCTCCCGACACCCCCCCCCTTCCTCCAGACACCCCCCCTCCTCCCGACACCACCCATCCTCCCGACACCCCCCCCCCCTCCTCCTGATGCCAGCTCCGCTTCGATCTCAGCAGCCGACACCAAAGGTAGGGAGGGGGAGTGGGAGGTGTGGTGTGCTGTGCAGTGTAGTGTGCTGTGAGTGCTGTGAGAGTGTGCTGTGAGTGCTGTGTGCTGTGAGTGCTGTGTGCTGTGAGAGTGTGCTGTGAGTGCTGTGTGCTGTGAGTGCTGTGTGCTGTGAGAGTGTGCTGTGAGTGCTGTGTGCTGTGAGTGCTGTGTGCTGTGAGTGTGCTGTGAGTGCTGTGTGCTGTGAGTGCTGTGTGCTGTGAGAGTGTGCTGTGAGTGCTGTGTGCTGTGAGAGTGTGCTGTGAGTGCTGTGAGAGTGTGTGCAGTGAGAGTGAGTGCTGGGAGTGTATGCAGTGTGTAGTGAGAGTGTGTGCAGTGTGCAGGGAGAGTGTGTGCTGTGAGCAGTGTGTAGTGAGAGTGTGTGCTGTGAGCAGTGTGCAGTGAGTGCTGGGAGTGTGTGCAGTGTGCAGTGTGTGCAGTGAGAGTGTGTGCAGTGAGTGCTGGGAGTTTGTGCAGTGTGCATTGAGAGTGTGTGCAGTGTGCAGGGAGAGTGTGTGCTGTGAGCAGTGTGCAGTGAGTGCTGGGAGTGTGTGCAGTGTGCAGTGAGAGTGTGTGCTGTGAGCAGTGTGCAGTGAGAGTGTGTGCTGTGAGCAGTGTGCAGTGAGAGTGTGTGCTGTGAGCAGTGTGCAGTGAGTGCTGGGAGTGTGTGCAGTGTGGAGTGCGTGCAGTGTGCAGTGAGAGTGTGTGCAGTGAGAGTGTGTGCTGGTAGTATGTGCAGTGTGGCAGTGTGCAGTGTGTAAAAAAAATGTAATTTTTTTTTTTTTAATTTTTTTTTTTTTTTTTAACCGGGAGCCACGTGAAAACCGCGTTATAACCGAATTCACGTTATAATGGGTTGCGCTATAACGGGGTTAAGCTGTATATACGTCTTGCCCTGGAGTTATGAAATCAGAATTCAACAGAAGTAACTGTATGTTTGGGATCAAATACATAAATTTTCATCTTTCTATGCCAGTGACCTCTGCGGAAAAACCTATGACATACAGTACAGTATGGTAACGTACTTTATAGGGATTTCTGAATTAATGTTTTATACTATTATTTTAAGAAACTGTTCTACATTTATTGTAACGGTATGTGCTTGGAATAATATTTTTTTCTGTAAGCTAAGCACTGTATTTATATATATATTAAAACATTTAATAAGTGATGCTTTGGTCTCTGAATGAACTTGCGCGTTCTGTAGAGAGTAATTGACATTTTCGGACACATTTTGCAACAACATATTTGTGTGTTAAGTGCATAGTTTTTTCTAAATAAACAAAAACCTGAGACCCTGGCAGATATATATTGATTACATATTTTGCATATTTCTTGGGTGGGGACCGCGGTTAGATGATTGAAATTGAGTAAGGAGTTAATACTTGCGCAGGAGAGAGGTGAGTTGGCTAGCGTATCTGTGTGTATTAACCCTGGTTGCATATCTAAGTCATGTGCTCACTAGTGTGCTGTTGGTGACAGATGGTATATGGGGATGGAATGAGGGGAGATTAACCCTGGTACCGTATGCAAGTCACATGCTCACAGGTGTGCAGTATGTGACAGTGAGATATACTATACCCGTTCTTTAATCAAATGAATAATTTCCAAAAAGTGTTACACTATAGAGCTCAACCCTGTTATAGCGTGATCCGTGAAACCGCTACCCAGGGAGAGGTGGGAGAGTTATCCCAGCACCACACCTACGGCAGACGCAGAGTCACTGATTGCGGAGCCCATTTTTTTATTAGTTTTTTTTTTTCACCGCGATCCCGGTTATAACGCGGTCGGATCAGGTGAACCCCAAGGACCGCATTGTATCGAGGTTCAGGTGTATTTGGCTGTTTTATATTCCACATTTTCCCTGGGACACTTTGCGCTCTGGATCCTGTTCAAGCAAATAATTTGACTTCAGACTTGTGGGCTTCTTTTTATAAATCGAACATTATAAATTATAGCCCAGCAATGAAGAAAAAAAAACTGAAAGAATTTATGCAGTCCTTCTGAGCAAAGTATAGTCAATCTGTAATAAAGTGAAGTGGAATTAGATCACTGCAATGATTATCTCACAATTTAACCCTTTAACCCCTCTGGAAAAGCATGATCATGTGATCCAGAAATGGAGGAGGAGCTGCTGTCCTATTCCAGTCCCTGCATTTCAGATCCATAGGCGTAGAATGCGATCTCTCCTGGAAAACGAGCATACAAAGGGCATGACAAAGTCCTACATCATGGGGCCCCTGGAGTGCCAGTCCCCATGATATAGTGGCTATGTCCTAGGGCTCCTGAAGGGTTAAGATATAGACCCAAAAGCCTAAGCAAAATAGCATGTATTACACATAAACATAACTGCAGTTCATTAGGGACCTGTGAAGGTCGCATACCTAACTGAGGAAATAATGCAGCTCTTATCCCAGGGCACTGACCAACCATAGCTATAGTTCCCCAAGACAGAAATATATGTAAATGTAGATCATTTTGGGGGAATCTATAAAACAGATTTGTTTAGCATATGTTAGTTGGATGAAATATGCCGTGCTGTAAGCTCGAAAATTAATTCAGAATCGGCACAGCACCATGATAACCATGAATACTCTGCCTCCTATGAGGAAATGCTTTGAAGTACAGTTTTGTAAAAAATAGTTCAACGCAGATTCATCCTGTCCTCTTATCTTTTCTGCTTTCTCAATCTCTTTAGCAGAGGTTATTGCCATTAAATAAAAGAATAGGATACGTTGCCAGTTATACGGCGTTACGTTGACATGTACATATCATTAGGCCAAGAACGATTTATAGTATACTTGTAACTTTTGCCAAGAAAAAAAAAAAGAAAAGAAGCGGATGACCCCTGTGTTCAATTGCTCCCAACCACATTTATATATTCATTCATTAAAGGTAGCTGAGCGTGTAGGCACATTCCACAGAGGGAAGTGAATATTTTATTGACAGTAGAGTTCTAATTAACTGGTTTCCATAGAAACTATCTGGTCATCTTCTGTGCTGTAAAGGAGGAATCCGCGTGTCCTTCAGCACAATTTACTGTATTAGAGCAGCATTTCCCCTACTGGTGTCACCTGTTTACCAGGATAGGCTCCATGGGGTCCCCGAAGCAGAAAGCATTAAATTAATCTCTGTGGAACCCCTGCTTCCTGAGATACTTTCTGGTAAATGTAGCGCCAGTGCGGTAATTCCTGGTATTTCAATTCACCACGGCACGCGGGCCAATAGGAAGCCTCAAAGGATGACGTTGCAGCTTCCTATTGGCCCGCATAACGCAGGTGATTTAAAACATGCTACCGTCAGCTGTAAATATCTCAAGAACCATTGGGTCCCCGGAGATGAAAATAGTGTGTTTCCGCACCGGGGGACCTCTGCTTCTCACCCTGGTAATAAAAAGGCTGAGTATGGGGAACTGGGGATTTAAGTTAAATAGTTGTATTATCAAATTATTTTAAAAAGCATTAAGGAAACACAGTTTACAAATAATCACATTATCTTGTACGTAAAGATGGAAAAGTAATGTTTTCATAACATATTTTGAAATGCAACATTTTAGATTATTTTTCCTGGTTGAACCTGGTGGGTTTTTTCTGCACTAAGACATTGCTCTAATCCAAATGGTCTATTGCAAAATCCTCTAGTCGAAATACCTACAGAGAACTATGAGATTGCAAAATAAAGAAATAAATCCAAATCTATTGACTTTTGTGAAATAAAAAGTATAGACAGATGTTACAAATGTTAATACATTAATACAGACTAAATATAATATTATGTATTATGTGGGAGAAAGGGGTTAACTCCCTCATTCTGCAGGAAAGACATTGCATGCACAGTTTAACATATTTTATCTTTCAGGCGTATGACATAGTTACAGACCAGATTAAAATGTGAGACAGCTTTAGTTTTGAAAGAACTTAGACTTACATTAGACTTATAGGGCCTTATTCAGAGAACATTCATAAAAAAATTCGTCAGGGAATTTAAAATGAATGTTTTTTGGGCTTTGCTATCACGGTATTCTGAAAGGCTCGAATACCTGTGATAGCAGAATGCCCAAACCTGGCGAGTTGCTGCCAGCGAGAGCCTCGAGTCTGCAAAGGCAAAAACCAGCGATTCATTTCTGCTGCAGAGAGAGCTGCTCTGAGAGAGCCGCCTCTCCCAGCAGAAATGTCGCCCGAAATGTATTAATTTAAATATCCATTTCTTTAATAGTGTAGAGGTGCAGGGGGTCTCCGGAGCTGAACCACGTTGGTTTTGTGTCCGGGGACCCCCTGCTTCCCGAGATACAGGCCTCTTTATGGGGTGCCGGTATCTCCTATGCAAGGAAATGTCCCGATCACGTGACGCGGGACATTTTAATGCAGAGGGATACTGGCACCCCATAAAGAGGCCTGTATCTCGGGAAGCAGGGGGTCCCCGGACATAAAACCAACGTGGTTCAGCTCCGGAGACCCACTGCACCTCTACACTATTAAAGAAATGGATATTTAAATTAATATGTAAAAACACATCAATACACGCCCACCACCCCCCCCACCCCCCCTGCCCAAATCCATACAGTACAGTAATGGGCAAATTAACTATTATCCAGATATGGATAATATATTATTTGCCCATTATTAAACACTGCAGTCGCATACATAAATAAAAGAAATAAATACAGTTATACTTACCACAACAGCAGGTCCCTCTGTCCTCCGTTGCCAGAAAGCATATATTGAAAAAAAATACATTCTAATGGTCCCTAACCCCTTAATCACCTACCCACCCTGACCCGTGAGGCCTAAGCACCCACCCCAGAATGACTATACCCATCCTATACCCATTGAGTAGTATAGTGGTACATCATACCCATATAATAATAATATGGGCATGATAAGCCTCTATAGCACTCAATGGGCACCCTAATAAAAATACAGTAATACACAAGACACACAGTAATAAAACCTAACTATACTCCCAAAAAACACACTTCACTAAATAAAATCAGTAGCCAGCTAATCCAATCAATAGAAGCAATTACAACATCAACAATGAATTAATTAAACCATTACCCAATCAAACCAATTAATCCCTAAAGCAACTCAAAATGAATAGTAACACTAACCAATGTAAACAATGAATTAATCCTACATTAATTAATGTAACCATTAAAAGACAAATAAATACATTAAAACTATCTCTGAAGTATCCATAAAACACATTAGCTAACATAATATAACTTTAAGTACAAGCGAACACCAATCGCAAACCTTCTAATACATTAATCATAAACAAACAATCACATCCACATCAATAACAAGCGAGAAATGCCCCCCAAATATTGGCATAATAATGTATTAATCTGTACCCGAAAGAGGTACAGATTAATATATTATCAGTCAATGTGCCTCCCCCAAAAAATCAAAAAACACACCCAAAAAATAGACCTGTAAAAAGAGACATTTACAAACATAGAATATCTTACTTACCATTAGAAGCGGTGGCCCTTCGACTCCCGGGGTAACAGGAAGCTCACGTACCTTGAAGGCCTCCAACAGCATCCGATGCCATCCACCATGAAGATCCCGATCAGGTACCCAAATCTTCTTTTTTCTTTCTTTACTCACCGTCTTCTATCTTCATCTGTAACCATTTCTTGTTGTTCTTTATCTTCTTTCTTCATCTGTCAATCCATAAAACCCCATGTTAAATCCCAGCGATGCTGTCTCGTCAGCTTCTTGGGCTCAAATGAGGCGTCACGGTCTTAAATATGGCTTGTGACGTCACATTTACCCTCACAATGGTTAACAGCCACCTGATTAGCTGTTAAAACCATGTGCAGACTTAATTTTTTTTTTTTGCTGTGACGTCACTTAAAGGGCTCAGAATGGCTGTGCTTCATTTACCTTAAGCATGACGTCAGTAAATCCAAGATGGCCACTGTGTCACAAGGTATTTCAGCCAATCAGATCGTGGGAATCGTGGATTGTTTGTTTATGGTTAATGTATTAAAAGGTTTGCGATTGGTGTTCGCTTGTACTTAAAGTTATATTATGTTAGCTAATGTGTTTTATGGATACTTCAGAGATAGTTTTAATGTATTTATTTGTCTTATAATGGTTACATTAATTAATGTAGGATTAATTCATTGTTTACATTGGTTAGTGTTACTATTCATTTTGAGTTGCTTTAGGGGTTAATTGGTTTGATTGGTTAATGGTTTAATTAATTCATTGTTGATGTTGTAATTGCTTCTATTGATTGGAGTAGCTGGCTACTGATTTTATTTAGTGAAGTGTGTTTTTTGGGAGTATAGTTAGGTTTTATTACTGTGTGTCTTGTGTATTACTGTATTTTTATAAGGGTGCCCATTGAGTGCTATAGAGGCTTATCATGCCCATATTATTATTATATGGGTATGATGTACCACTATACTACTCAATGGGTATAGGGTGGGTATAGTCAGTCTGGGGTGGGTGCTTAGGCCTCACGGGTGAGTGAAGGGGGTATTAGCCCTAAGGATGGGTGTTTAGACCTTGCGGGGGGGTAGCGGTTGGGTTAACCCCTTTATTACCTTAGCGGTATTAACCGCTAAGGTAATGAAGGGGTTAACTCCCCCCGCAACCCCCCCGCAATGCCTAAACAGCCACTAAGGGCCAAATTCCCCCTTCACCCACCCCCGATAGCCACAGTATTGCATTGTACTGTATGTTTATTACTGTAAGCCTGGCACGGGTGTTTAACCCCTTCATTGCCTTAGCGGTTAGCCGCTAAGGTAATGAAGTTGCTGTACATTCATGTTTCCTGCCTCGGATGCATGCCGGGGGGGTCCGGAGCTGCTATTAATGGCTATCAGCTCCGGAGACCCCCGGCATCAATCCGAGGCAGGAAAGGGGCCTGATTTCTTCTAAGTCCCGACCCATCGCAGCTCATCGACCCATCTCCCCACCAATTGTCCAACAATTTTGTGGGGAATTGGATTTGGGGAGAAAATCGTTTTTTAGGGCTGCGATGGGCTGCGACACCCGACTCGCGAGTCTCTGAATAGCGGGAGTTTATCAACCCTCCGAAAATGGTCGATAAAGGCCTGATCGCTGCTCAGTCAGCGAATTTCGGACGGAGATAAAATTTTGCGTCGATTTACCTCAAAGTATGACGTTGTAGCTTCCTATTGGCCCGTATAACGCAGGTGATTTAAAACATGCTACCGTCAGCTGTAAATATCTCAAGAACCATTGGGTCCCCGGAGATGAAAATAGTGTGTTTCCGCACCGGGGGACCTCTGCTTCTCACCCTGGTCATAAAAAGGCTGAGTATGGGGAACTGGTGATTTGAGTTAAATAGTTGTATTATCAAATTATTTTAAAAAGCATTAAGGAAACACAGTTTACAAATAATCACATTATCTTGTACGTAAAGATGGAAAAGTAATGTTTTCATAACATATTTTGAAATGCAACATTTTAGATTATTTTTCCTGGTTGAACCTGGTGGGTTTTTTCTGCACTAAGACATTGCTCTAATCCAAATGGTCTATTGCAAAATCCTCTAGTCGAAATACCTACGGAGAACTATGAGATTGCAAAATAAAGAAATAAATCCAAATCTATTGACTTTTGTTAAATAAAAAGTATAGACAAATGTTACAAATGTTAATACATTAATACAGACTAAATATAACATAATGTCAATCCCCCCCCTCTATTCTCGCCCCCTGCCACACACAATACCCCCAGAAACCTCCCCACATGAACATGTGCACATACACTATACCCCCACAGAGCCCCCACCACACACACACAAACAATTCCCACATCAAGCCTCCACCACACACACACTACAAAAAAACCCTATGTACACACCCATCAAACCCCCTACACACACAATACCCCCACAAACCATCCACTACACACACAATTCCGCCACTCCTCCCTCTCCCCCCTCCCCAGACACATACACATAAACAATACCCCCACTAGACGTACTACACCGACGGATAAGTGCCAGGGACAGTAGTCTCTGTTCTTCCTTTCAGCAGTCGCTGGGACACGCATCGGAGAGACAGGTAAGGGGGAATACCGGCAGGGGATGCAGCGCAGTACCGGAGATGAGGACAACCATAAGCGATAGAGACCAAAGGCCTCAGCACCTCTCAAAAAGGAAAACCCAATCATTCAAGTAGTAAAGGAGAGAAAGAAGAGTGCACACTCTGACAATTGCATATAACAATTTCATTATAAAATAATTATACTAGCATATGATAAACATTATATGTGAACTTTTTATATTTGTTCCTTACGCAAATAATTGTGTCTATTACATGTGAAAAAATACAACAATTTCATATTAGCTGTAATACTTCTAAAGGGTGCTGATCCTATACTGGAAAAAGTTGTAATAGAAAAACTCACACAAAATAAGTTACACCACTAGGTGCCTCATTATCCAGTATTACAAAAAACATGTCGCACTCCTATAGGGAAAAATATAAACCTCTAATAGTGAGCAATCTGATATTCTTTATAAAATATATTTCATTTATTTTAACAAAGTTAAAACACAAATATTACATCTATCACACTGGAGTAGAACAAAAATAAAGGCTGTTTTTAATGGAGCAACAATATAGTTGAATAGTCTCTTTTTCAATTTAGTCTTTGCAATTTATGTTGTAATTCTGTACAAATTATAGACCATAGTATACCCATGCAGTTCTGGATGCCAAGATATGTCACAAGGCTGAATCAGGTAAGTGACTATGCAATGGCAGTGACGTCATTAGATATAGTCCCATATTAATTGGTGTTTATACAAGAGAGTAGAGATGAGGGCCTATTTCATGCTCAGGTATGTTATTGAGTCTCGTACTTGTAACCCATGTCCCCACCATCCCCCCAGACACAGATGGCTATCTAGGGTGTGGTGAGGCTGGCTACGTGTACTTGGGTGGTGCGTATCTGCTTGGAACAGGAGGGCCTGAGTCTCCCGCGTTGGTGTTGAGGACAACAGGACCAGGCTTCTGGGATAATTGCCTTCATTCTTTAGTGGTGCAGTGCCTCCATTCTCTATAAGCCCCAGGGATGTGGGGTAGGACCCTTACAGAGAAGACCCTGGTCCCAGGGGGAATGCTCCTTAACTCACACACAGTCTCTGGGTGAAATATCAGCAAGGTCTTTATTGTCTGGCAACACAGTGAGGTAGGTCACAGCAATTCATGCAAAGTCAACAGTTCATAGGAAGCAGTTCTCCCTAATGTACAGGCCTGTTCTCTCCTCTCCTTCCCTCCAAGTAGGCTTCCCAGCAGGATGGTCTGTGGGGGGCCTCAATGCCCCTATGCCCACCTCAGAGGGTATCCTCTGGGTGGGGATTGATTCTCCCCCTCACCCCCTTAGCTGGGTGAGGGGCATTGGTCCACTCTGCTGCTGCTCACTCTCCAAACTCATAGGTTGGTCTCCTTACTCTCTCTTCTGTGCGTAGGACAGAACATCACTCCTCTCCTCCACCTCCCAGGACAGACAAGAACCAACTGCCACTGACAGTAACTGGCCACTAAATAGAGTCAGCCCTGCCCCTCATGATGTCAGCAGGACCTCTCCTCTGTCTAGGCCTGCACAGAGTCAGGGGGCCCGCCTCCATCACTCCAGGCAGGGCTTGAAGGGGGGAAAACCCATTGTTACTACTGGCGCCTACCCTTACCAGGGCTTACTCCAGTAGGAGAAGGATAAGTAGCCTGCTCTTACTTACAGGGGCTACATACTCATGATCCCAGAACATTTTTTCCCCATCTCTACATCACAACTTTACAGCATTGATTTCTCCAAAAGGTTAATCTTTTTGTTGTTGTCAACAATGGGCTGTTCAGATCAATAACTAATGTTTCTAAACACCCTTTTATTTCGCTCTCAATAGGTGCCGTTTGTTTCTATCGGCTGTCAAAGCAGCTTAATAGCACATTTAGTCTGAACATGACATAGCTGCTGTCATCCGCTGTCATTCTCTATCGAAGTTCTGTGCTCTCAATGTAAACCCAGGCTCTACATGCAGTCAATGTGCACAGTTTCTCTCAATATTCATCACAACCTGTTCCTCATACAAATACGAGAAGAGCACCTGGCATGCAAATAAATGATGACCGGAGAAGAGAATCCTTGTCACGAAAAGTTTACAACCTGTTGCAGATTGTTAGGAGAAATTCGGAGACAATAGAAGTGCGGTGGGGATGACAGTTTTTACTACAGAAAGTAAGTGCTAACAGGCTAGCCCCTGAAATGTTGTGCTTTATATATGACGTCCTGTGATAAATATTGGGCCCATATTTACTAAATAGTGTTCTGGTACTGGAACACACTTACTGCTCATTCAAGTCAATTTATAGCAGAAGACTGCTCCTAAAAATGATCCTAAATGTTACAGTGACCAACAGTGTTTGTTTGAGTGGGCAGTGACATTTTGCATCTTATATTTGCCCCTACATGATATTTATGACCCCTCAAGCCTAGCATATTAAATTCACACCCTGTCGCTTTATTTGTATTTGAAAATTAGAAAGCACTGCAGTTTTACAAACGCTGTGCTTCTAAATCACGAATGTGGGTCCCGAAGACAAAACAATTACTTTTGTGGGAGGCCAGTTTAAAAGGTTCAAGATATAAAGAATGTTTTCAAAAAATGCTTAGGACATTTACAAGGGATCTGGTGCAGTCTATGATTTTGCCATCAGGTAAGGAAAATTGGCAAACAAGGAAAGGTGAATTGTCCTTTATATGCCAAAAGAATAGTATCCTAACTGGTCTAACGATGAGCCACAGAACCTCAATTTTATTGTTATCATGACAACACAAGGTATTTGTGGTATAGAGATACCACAAATACCTCGTGTTTTCATGATAACAATAAATAATAATAAAATTGTAGTATACACCTCCTCTACTGCTCACGAACTGCTCTACTAAGCATAATCTCCTCCCCGACTGGTCTAGGCACCTTATTATATTGATGCAAGGGAATGCAAAATTACAAAGATCCCTATCGTCAACGTAATTTTGTAATGCCTAACCCATTTGTGATTCAAACACTTTCTTCTCTGAGGGTAAAGCCAACTGGGAGACAATATGGAGATTTCCCAGAAGCAATCAGAAGTTCTGAGCCACACCACAGGAGACAACGAGGTGGCATTCCATAAATGTAACAGTTATTTGCACAGATACTTAACTAGTAAACAAGGTCACCCAATAAGAATGATTTGAAAAAACAGATGAAAGAGAGAACAATGCAGAACTCCGAACATTACCAGCAGGAAGAGGAAGACGAATTATCAAAGGAAACAGCAAAGAAACAATGGTAGAGAAAAGAGAAGTACCGGGCTAGAGTTTTTGTTATGGATACCAAGAATGTGAAGAGGTAGGTGGTGGTCATAAGTATCAAAAACAGAAAGAAGGTCAAGAAGGATAAGAAGGGATTATCAACTACATGGAAATCAGCGGCTACTTCAGTAAAGCCTTTTTTCAGTTCAGTGAGCAGCACAGAAACCTGATTGGAAGGGAGCTAAGAGAGCACAGAAGTGGAGAGACTGAGCACTATTATCATATGTTTATTTAAAGATAATTCACAGTGCAATGGGAGAATAAAACAGTTCTGCATACAGTACAAAGCCAATAAAAGATGAATAGCAAGCATACAATAGACAGTTTTTGAAACACTACATTACAATAAGATGGGAAACAATGAGCAGGTTTGTATACTGTATCTTCTACAGCTCCCCAGACCTGCTTCATGCAATCCTTTGTCACGTCATGCAGGGGTTAGGCTGAAAACAAGGATCCTGGGGAGTGAGTGACATGCAAACAACCATACAGTAGAAGAATCACTTTTTGCTTCCTATCTGCTTCATTACGTGGATCCACAAACGTTTTTGCCTGCTGCATTAAACAGCTTAGGCCTCGGTCCCGCTGCGCTCGTTGGCGCGGGCGGCGGGTCGCGAGTTCCCCACCAGCAGGGGAATCCTCGCGAGCCGGTCCCGGTCCCCCCTGGCTGCACAGCTGACTACACGCTGTAGCGCGTCAGCCGCTGGAGACACCAGAGAATGGTGTTTCCTAGCGTTGACGCGTGACGTGTGTGGCTGTGAGCCAATGGGGAGGGGAGGCTTCGGGAGGAGGAGAGGCTTCGGGGAGCGGGGAGGAGTGTGGAGTGAAAGCAGGTGAGTGCCTTTCTCTGTGTGTGTGTCTGAGTGCGTGCCTGTCTGTGTGTGTATGTGTCTGAGTGCGTGAGTGCCTGTCTGTGTGTGTGTGTGTGTGTGTGCCCGAGTGCGTGAGTGCCTGCCTCTGTCTGTGTGTGTGTATGAGTGCGTGAGTGCCTGCCTGTGTGTGCGCGCGTGTGTGTGTATGAGTGCGTGAGTGCCTGCCTGTGTGTGCGTGTGCGCGTGTATGAATGAGTGCCTGCGTGTGTGTGTTTAAACTT
Source organism: Ascaphus truei (assembly GCF_040206685.1). Taxonomy (NCBI): domain Eukaryota; kingdom Metazoa; phylum Chordata; class Amphibia; order Anura; family Ascaphidae; genus Ascaphus; species Ascaphus truei. Next base: position 90,840,850 of record NC_134483.1, on the reverse strand, counting down.
ACCTTCCAGCTCCAGCCCGAGTCCGTGGAGGGAGGGGGGGGGAGAGTAGCGGGTCCCTCCGCTCAAGCCACGCCCCCCTCCCTGTCAAACCGCCCACCTCCCGCCCACCTCCCGATCAAACCTCCCACCTCCCGATCAAACCTCCCACCTCCCGCCCACCTCCCGCTCCGGCTCCCGCTCCCTACAGACCGCAGATCGCGGTCTGTGTATCTCAGCGCACCGCCTGTCAGCAGCGCAGGTGCGCTGACTCTGGGAGCGGGGCCTTAGCCTTACACAGCAAAGCCTGGGACAAGAAAGATATATTGTGGAATCAGTGGACCCATTTTGCACTGTTTTGTCACTTTTTTACACACCAAAACACAATTGTAGCCCTTATTTTGTTAAGGGCGAATAGTGGTGACTCAAATGGAAATCGCTAAGATATCTGCGCGGCCGTGCTACAGTAGATTGGCGCTATTTGCATTTTACAGAATAAGGGCCTGGGTGTCTGGACTACATTATTATGTAAGAAAGGAAACTATATCATACTGTAGCTTAGATAGTAAAAAGGTATGTATTAGGATTTTTATAACCACTTTAATGCTACTCACGATCAGTATGTAGTATTTAGAACAACAATGAGCAGGTGAATAAAATTAATTTGTTTCCTTACTAGAGGGGGGGGCAGGGGGTGATATATGTGAAAGTTTCCAGGCTGCATAATTGAGGCCCAAAACAGCACTAGATTGTGACATAGTTGTGTATCCGAGAGACTTTGAGACATTGCCCTTAGGTCTAGGAATGAGCAAAATATTTTGCCCAAAATCATACATTAAATACGTTATGATGGGTATAAAAAAAGTGACAATAACCCTCCGCTGTAGTGCCCAAAATCTGAAAGCATGTAATGTAGTCCTTGTTTGAAAGGCAGTCCTGAAATGGAACAGCTGTGTACATTCTTTATATGTGGGCCTTTGTGAAATCTCTGGTAGGCGAACATTTTTTATGACTATTGCATTAACATAGAGCCAGAAAATCAGCATTACATCCTTGTAGATTGTGATCCACTTAGCTACCACTGCTATTTCTAGTGACACATTTTTTTAAATAAGAAATGTTGCCCTTTGCTTTTGTTTGAATTTACTTTCCTTAAGTGACTTCAAAGGAAGAGATCAGGCTATTTACCAATAACAAGTAGAAATACCTGTAACCCTACCTACCCCGCTTCTAGGGAAATTACATCAGTGCGTGTTGTGTGTGTTGTACAGTATGGTTACCTTGACTCGGGCTGGATTCGGGTGGCTGGGTGATGAGGTAGCAAGGCTGCAGAATAATGGGCATCAGGAACTTTTATAGTACAACTGACATGTATTTGTGTCCGCAGCAGAGGGACCGCTCATACACATTTTGACAGTGTTGCACTATTATTTATATCAGACATGCATCAATATGGTTCTTCAATTAGTGCCCACTCTTAACACTTGAATGGAGGTACATTTACTGTGTTGCGCTACTTAGATGTGGGACCCCGCCCCCAACCCCCTGTTGCTTTAGAAGATCATTGGCATTAATCCGATTTCACTAAGCCCCTTCGGAAATCCCGGTGGGTCTTTCTCACATCACCCAATGCCTTTGGCCTGCTTGGGAACTGCCACTTCCATGCAGACTGATGAGGAATATTAGCGCAGATCCGCGGTTAGACTTGATCCGCCGACCGCCGGGAGCACTCTTTTCTGAGGCCCTCTATTGCGTGCCGTATTCCCTTTCCTGCTATATCCAGGACTCCATTCCTTTTTTTAGGGATCCTTACTTAAAGGTTACTATCTACAATATAATAAACAGGGGGCCTGGTCTGTACTATTACTTTATAAACATTACTTATCTACTCTTCCCGAAGCTCCTCTTTTCTTGTCCTCCTGGAACCAAACCTTCTCAAACTTTCCCCTCCCCTTATAAACTCTCTGTGATGTCATGAACTGATGTCAACTCAGGGTGGGGCTCGATACACACTAACCATACTATTAACCCTTTAGAGAGGGGGTTGCATATCCTCTCTGGCATAAAGGGTTAATCTTAAAGCACATTGTACAAATGAGGATCAGGGTAATAGGAGGGACAATAGACGACAGAGAAGCCCAATGCTACATCCAACATGACAGAAATAAACAGTAAAATACTTATATATTCCATTGAAAAAGGGTCATTTAGTTTAACCCTTTGGCCAAAGCGTTGTAAGCTTGCGAGCCACGACAAAGCAGACACCCGTTCGCAAGTCCTAACACTACCAGATAAAATACCTCTATTAGGATTAAAACTCTCATTTACCTCTATTAGGAGGGAGAAAGACCACATTGGATCTATATCCAGTAGTATGAAAGGACCTACTAACTTGGGAAGTGGGGAGGGGAGGGTTTAAAACCTGGCAAGGAGGAGCCACCAACCCCCAACAGCTGAAACTGCTGAGAATAGGTTAACAGAACACAAAACCCCAGCAAGCTCTTTTTTGGAACCCCTGAGCCCCCACAAAATATATGTATGTATTTAAGTGTCAAAATGGAGTGCTATTGAGTGTGGCATATGTATACAACAGACGACAGAGAAGCCCAATGCTACATCCAACATGACAAAAATACACAGAAAAATACTTATAAATTCTCTTGAAAAAGGGTCATTTAGTTGAACCCTTTGGCAAAAACGTTGTAAGCTTGCGAGCCACAACAAGGCAGACACCCGTTCGCAAGTCCTAACACTACCAGATACATACCATATATATACTACCAGTATGCATATGCCACGCTCAATAGCACTCCATTTTGACACTCAAATAATACATATATTTTGTGGGGGCTCAGTGGTTCCCAAAAAGAGCTTGCTGGGGTTTTGTGTTCTAATAGGAGGGACAGACATTCTGGGAGATAGCGGAATAATAGCGGAATAATAGCGGATAGCGGATATACAGAATAAAAATAGAGGTCAGAGAGAGTGACAGAGAGAAAGAGATAGAAGCTAGTTTCCTTACATCATTAACGCACTCAATATATTTCCCAGTGGAAATATAATTCTTTTATATGGGATATTTTGGGGGCCCAACTCCCAAACCTTAGTCATCTTTCTTTGTGCACCAAATATTTGATGAGGTTACAAAGGCAAAACCATGTTTTTGACGGGATCCAGTTTAAAACTAGATGCTTCCTCACACTCTGCAGCTTTGTTTGTCTTTGAACATTTTAAAACACTGGAGCTTTATAAATGTTGTACTTCCAAATCAAGAAGAGTCCCGCAACTTTGTCTTCTGCTCTTCTAAACTTTCCCAGCTAAAAAAACACATCCTGCTCCCCGGGCCATCTTCCCCAGTTGTTTCAGATCCTGCCTCTTCTCAGCATGTAACTGTTCATGAAGGAAGATGTGAAGGAGATAAAAAGCACAGTGGGAAAATACATTGTATGTCAGCTGACTGAATACTTTACAACACCTTGGCCAATAGTCATGTTTGTTTTAGTCTGCTTAATCTGCAGTTTCTGTCTTCGTTCCTTTTCATAAAATTCCACGACCTAACAAGTGATTTAAGGTTGCTCTTGTAATGCTTGTCTGGAACAATACAATTCGTCTTTATTCAGTAGATTGTTAAGAGATACAGAGAATGATTAACCTAAAGTTTCCCTTTTTAACTGCTTTTTTTTTTTGTTTGTTTGTTTGTTTGTTTTCTTGAGGCTTTGGATGGGAATTAAAGAAAATGTAGAATCAATGGGTTTTTTTTTTCACATAAAAATATATCCCCATCTCCTTTTCTTATTTTTGTATCCCCTTAAAATGTATTTGCACAATACACATACAATTAATATATAGTTAATTATATATAAAGTTATCAGCAAAAAAAAAAAAATTTGGCTCTTCCTCCCTGCCAAATCTTGCATCACTACAGCTCAGACAAACCAGTATAACAATAACTAACATTTATTAATGGAATCATTGACTTCAGACCACCATAAGGAGTGTCCTCTACAGGTTCTACCAGAAACGGTTGCCACCAAACCACTTCAGCAACTGTGAATAACATTGTTCAAATATTGATTCCAAGTGGACTGTCCATGCCAGTGACCTGTGACAGCCTGTGACAGCCATTTATGTGTTTATACTAAACCATCCCTGTTAAACCAGTCTGGAGATGCTCTGTCTTTAGAAGAGGGAGAAACAACCATAGCCTACCAGTTACCTCTCAATAAGTTTTGTTTGTTGTGATCCAGAGGATAACAGGTTTGGGGTTAAAATGTTTGTGATATTATTTTTAGTGGGCTAAGTTTTAGGTTGGACAGGGGATGATTAGTGTTTACATTCATGCCTGCCTTTGCTTTGAAGTAGCTAACCTTGATACTTCGGATCAGAGATTGAAATGTGATGGTACTGGAGACTAAAGAGCTCAATAACATTTGTTTTCTCTGCAGACCTGGAGTGCACTTTCTTTTTAAAAGGCTAAGGTGTTTATTTTAACCCTCTTCAAGAATTGGATGGGTTAAAAGGGCCCTTTCTGTCCCTATAGTATACTTATTATTCTTATTCCTTCTACATGACTCCCCACTTAACTTGCACTACTAAAACGGCTATGCCTCCCCTACTATTTATATGTACTCTAACCTCACTTCTTTTCAAACTACACATTGCTTTCTACTATCCTCTTTATGCCTCCCACTCCATTCATATATATCCATCTCTCTTTCCTTTCCCAATGTCAAGGTATAACCAAATTTGCAGGTTCTAACACTACATTGTGAACCTTTCCTTTTACCTCTGTATGAGGGGCAACAACCATAATAGGAAGGTTCACAGTGTAGTGTTAGGACCAGCAAATTTAGTTATACCTTGACATTGGTATGCATGCCTATGACGCTTTGGCCAAAGGGTTTAACTAAATAACCAAGAAAATATTATTATTGAAGTATTTCACTTTATACTTATTACCATATATGTTTTGTCAATTGGCTGTAGCATTGGGCACCTCTGGATTTTCTAACACAGATTCAAGAAGACGCAGCACCATATATTGGATTTAGCACATCTTGCACTTTGTCCTCATCCTACAGTAACTCCATTTTAAGTGCTCAGTACTCCCCACTGAACGTGCACTACCACCACTGCCAGGCCTCCGCTGCTATTTATATTTGCTCTAACCTCAATTCTTTTGAAACTACTCTTTGCATTTCTGCTACCCTCATTATGCCTCTGACTCCATTCATATTTCTCCATCTATCCTTCCTTCTCCACTTCTCAGTTCACATGCACTCCTTTCCTACAGTATCTGCGTCCTTTGACTCCGCTTTATAGCAATACCTCCTGCACTTAAACAAACCCCTACAAATCTTCCTCGCATATCCACTTTCTTCCTATCCTTTTCTCCTCCTTGCTTGTGGGATATCTCTCCTATTCCTGGCCTCAGACTTATTTCTACATGCTCTTGTCCTCGCCTCTCACATGCAACTTCACCTTCTTGTGGAGTAATCCCACCCTCAAACCTCATACCCATCCCCCACCAACCTCCCTCCTCTCTCCCTTTCTCCTGTGCCCTTTGGAATGAAAGCGCCCTTTCTAACAAGTTCCTCTCTGTACACAACTTATTTTTCTCTCACTCTGATCCTTTTTGCTATAACCAAAACTTGGCTCACTCAGTCTGACTCTGCACTGGAAACTGCCTTCACCTATGGTGGCCTTTCTTTCTCCCACAATGCGCGCCCTGGTGGCAGGAATGGAGGAGGTGGGTCTTCTCTCCTCAATCTGCAGTTACCGAACCCTTCCTATTCCTCCCTCTCTTTCTTTTCCTTCCTTTGAGGCTCACACTGTCCAGATTTTTTCTCCTTTCCCTCTCCATGTGGCAGTCATCTATTGCCCACCTACTTCTACTCATCCCCCTTCTGTCTTTCTCACTTTGAATCCTATGAGCAGGAGAGAGAAAAAAGAAAGCGCAGGACCTTTCATAGCATATTATTTCGATGAAAATATACTGATGTAGTAAGGTGGTAAGATATGCACATACAGAAATGCAGATATTTTAAAGCATTGAGGTATATTAACCAGGACTCCAGATGGCACGCAAAACTCCTCGCCTGCTAATCCCACTGGACATCCTCTCAGATGGTGTAGGTGTCTCTGACTTTTCCCACATACTTTTCCTACAGATGCTCCTCCAGTTCTCTTGCTGTAACCATCCTGGTTTTATCTCTCTTTCTTTCTATCTCTGACTCCCCCTCTCTTATCTTCCCCTTGGGTACTTCAACTGACCCCTCTCTCCCTTGGGTTTCCCACATTCTCTTTCCAACCTCTTCTTTTGGCCTTCACCAATGACACTGAGGGGGGAGAAACATTCTTTGCTCAGCTTGCAATAATAAGAGAAAAGTACAATATTTAAAAACTAATGGTGCAAAACAGGAATAATTAAATCAGAGTAACAGGAAAGGAAGCACTGTGGGCTGCACTCAATTAACTCAATTGATAATAGGAGTACAATAAAATTAACTTTTATTAATGTAAGATTATAAAATAAATGCCAACCTAAAAAGTGGTAGTAGTAATTATAATAAGAAACAGATAGTCAAAAAAGTTTAAAAGTGTGTACAGTATAGATCCAGGAGCAGTAAATAAGGTGCTGATAGGGTACACCAGTATTGATAGACATTAGCAACTCTAAGGTAGGGGAAATATCTGTACTAGAACTGTTGTAGGAAGTCTACCTATTATTAGCAATAAATTATTGTATGAACTGAGGTGTAACTATAATAAGTTCCCTAGGTTACAATAAACCTGAGAAGTCATATCTTGTAAAGATAGATGTATAGTGATAATTCTAGAATAGTAGGTCTGAAAAACCTATAATACTGTAGCTCTAAAACGACTCCTACCCCATTGTGAGCCTTGATAAAATCATGAGAAGGGGAAGAGAGGTCCCTAAGTAGCCTGTCATGGAACAAGAATCACATTTCTGTTTCACCCCCCCTTTTCCTTTGCATTTTCTGTCTGTCAGATTCTCAGTTCCAGCTGCATGTGTTTTGCTCTGTGCACACATGCAGTGCCTGTGTGATAGACACAGTGTTGCAATCACTGTCTCTGCCTTATGCCAGTGAGTTGCTACAGCAACCTCAGCTTTTCCCTCAGAGTGGGCTAGTCTGCCTTCTCCCCCTCTGCTTTGCTGACAGATGGTCTGTCCCCAAGCTATCTTGTTACCCAGAATACACTCACACTTCCTTTTCCACCTTCATCACTGGCTGAGTGAGTACCTTCTGTATTGCTCTAGTGGCAGGACCTTATCCTTTTCACCTGCCCTTACTACAAATCACCCACAGAGAGACATTATTCAAACACCAACATCTCTTCCACAAGTGCCTGTCTTTAATGCTGCTTTCCCTAAATAAAGTGCAGAAAATATACAGGACTTGTTGTGTTTTGGAAAGAGGGCTGAGTTGAAACTATCTGGGCTAATCATCCTATACATGACCCTGGCCTCCAGAATAGTGAAAAGGAAGACCGTGTGCCTCACAGACACTTACAGGAGCTGCTACTATAGACTTTATGATAACACAGAGCAGTCTCTGCAGACTGACAAGCAGCAACCAGCTTACACTGCACACACAGCTTTGCAGACAGAAAGTCCATAACACACAGAGCCTTGATTGCCTTCTCTGTTTTGTTGAGTCCACCCTCTGCACAGTTTCTCAGTGAGGAGCTACCATCCCACCTACCCCCTGCGCACGTCTCCCGGCTAGCGCCACCAAGGGCCACGCCACCGGACACCCGCCAGGACACGGGTCAGAGCCACCGGACACCTGTGAGTACAGCCACCCCTACGCTGAACGCTGCAGGACACCGCTCGGCATCATCTGAGACAGTTGCCCATCGCTGACACAGGTAAAAGACCGCACGCCACACGCACTGGCTAAAGGCCTACACACACCTACAGCATGGCAGAGTTCAGAGCCTCACCAGACATCACGCAGGAGAGTGACCACTCAGACACAGAGACCACTGCGCAACTGCAACGGGCGCAGGCAGATGCAAGGCCTAAACGGACAGTCACACTGACACAAAAGGGGCGTGAAAAATATGAGGCTGACATTGACGCACACCGCAAAAAATTAGAGAAGGCCTGGGAGAACACTGATCGTGAAATAAGTAATGTCACAAGTGCTAGCGATCAAACAAGCTATTACTCAGATTAAGTCATGCCATAGACGTTACGTAACGCTGTCACAGGCATATTTCACCTATCTGACAAGAACTAACACAGAAGACAGCACGCGGGAACGCGACCTGCAAAAGGCGATTGACCTGGAACGCGATGGCATCGTGCAGACCGCCATCGCAGACGCCCAAAGCGATAGAAAAGAGCTCCTCCTGGAGACCGTATCGCAGCGCTCAAGCACATCCAGACACTCATCAAGGTCAGCAAAATCAGCGCAATCTAACACGTTCAGCACAAGCACAAACGCTACCAAGGCGCGAGCCGCCGCTGAGGCCGCACGTGCCAGGGCCGAATATAGTCGGAGAGAGGCAGCCGTAAGAGCGGGAAGAGCGCGCATAGAATAGGAGGAGCAGACAGCCGCCGCTAATGTCGCCGCCGCAGCCGCCGCTAATGCCGTCGCCGCTACTGCCGCTACTGCTGCAGCCACTACGCGTAGGAAAGCTGAATTTGATGCGGAACTAGAGGCACTTAATCAAGAGAAGGAAGCCGCCGCCGCTATAGCCCAAGCTGAAGTCCTAGAAGCAGCAGCGCAACAGGACGGCGGGGAGCAACCGTACAGATGGATAGCCTCAGAGGATCCAGCCCAATGCCCTGAAGACTACGTAAGGAGCCTCTTCAGTGTAAACACAAGCGCACCATCTCAACATGGAGGGAGTGACTCCACAGACACTGAAGACTTGCTAGCTCCACGAGGAGAAGATGCTGTTCCTTCAGTGGTACATGCTGCCTGGGATAGCCACAGCCGCAACAGCGATCCACACGCCAGCGCGCACACGGATGCACCACAACAGGCTCGCAATCCAGGTACACCCACACGGGAGAACACAGCCCCTCACACTGACCAGCAGCCATCACGCGTCCACGCCAAGGAAGAGGCGACCGCACAGACCCTCCCAGCAACTACCTCAGAACGTGACCAACACGCCGATGTCTCAGGCCTGACAGACATAGCCAAGTACATGATCCGGCGTGACCTGGAGAAAACAGGACTCATCAGCTTTGATGACCGCCCTGAGAACTACAGGACGTGGAAGTTCACCTTCAAGGACGTAATCAACAGCTTGGGCTTCTCAGCAAGGGAAGAGCTCAACCTGCTAATCAAATGGCTGGGAAACGAATCCAGGGATCACGCGAAGAGACTCCGGACGACAACTGCGAACCACCCCAAGTAGGTCTTGACCTAGTGTGGGAAAGGCTAGAAGAGTGCTACGGAAGCCCCAAAGCAGTCGAGGATTCGCTCTTCAAAAGAGTCGACAGCTTTCCCAAGATCACAACTAGAGACTACTCGAAGCTACGAGAGCTCGGAGACCTGCTGCAAGAGCTGGAGGTTGCAAGAAAAGACCATTCCCTAACAGGTCTCAAAGTCCTAGACTCAGCTCGTGGAGTGAGACCCATCCTGGAGAAGCTACCCCTCAACCTCCAAGAAAGGTGGATTTCACAAGGCTCCAAATACAAAAGGGAGAAGCAAATCGCCTTCCCCCCATTCTCATTCTTCTTGAGCTTCATCCGCGAAGCGGCAAGGACAAGGAACGATCCAAGTTTCATCTTGGGTGCACAAACCACACACAGTGCAAGCAGCCTGAGGAATGAGAAACCAGTGGCGAGGTACGGTAACACTCAAACACCCATCTCGGTCCACAGGACGGACGTGCCTCCCACGACCCAAACTACTCTCGATCAGTCGGTGGCTGGAGACGAGGAACCAAGGGACCCAAACAGGGAATGTCCCATACACAAGAAGCCACTCCCACTTAACAAGTGCTTTGGGTTCAGGATGAAGTCCCTAGAGGAACGCAAGAGGTTACTTGGAGAATTCAGAGTTTGCTTCAGGTGCTGCGGTTCCACGACTCACCTAGCCAGAGACTGTAAAGAAGAAATCAAATGTACAGTGTGCAAAAGTGACAAGCATCGTTACATCCAGAGGTGCTGACACTCCACCAACTCAACAACCCATCCTCCATAGCGGAGCATGGTGGGGAGGAAGGAGAAGGAGAGCCAACATCCGTCACATCTCAGCGCACCGAGGTTTGCGGAAAAGAAAGCGACAAAATGTCCTGCTCCAAAATATGCCTTGTCGCAGTGCACCCCCAGGGACAACCTGAGAAGGCTATTCGGATGTATGCAATCCTCGACGACCAAAGCAACAGATCATTGGCGAAGACGGAGTTCTTCAACTTGTTCAACTTACAAGACAATGCCTCACCCTACACCCTCAGAACCTGTGCAGGGTCAACTGAGTCAACAGGTAGAAGAGCAAGCGGTTACGTCATACGTTCAGTGGATAACAGAGTGAAGATAGCTCTCCCCACACTCATCGAGTGCAACCACATGGCCACAAACAGGGACGAGATTCCCACACCAGACGTGGCACGCCATCATCCGCACCTCAGAGGAATAGCCAACTACATCCCACCGGTAGAACAAGGCGCCAAGATCTTGCTCGGTAGGGACATCTTGAGGGTACATAAAGTCCGTAAACAGCATAACGGACCCCACAACGCACCATACGCCCAAAGACTTGACCTAGGATGTGTGATAGTGGGCAACGCGTGCACTGACAAAGAGCACGGACAAGACTATGTTGACGCCCGCAGAACTGTGATAACAGAATGTGGACACACATCCCTCTCTGAACCATGTCTTGGCCATCTCCAAGTGACAGGAGGGCCAAGTGAAGAGAAGAGACAAGGTCATACCCCTGAGATCGATAAGAACTTCCTCACATCAGGGGGATGTGACAATGGCCCAGGATGCTTAGTGGTTCAGACAACCAAGGATGTTGAGTCGACTCCACTGAAGGAAGAAAGTAACCTCCCATAGGTGACCGACAAAGGGATCGTCCAAAAGACAATAAACAATTGGACGATCCTCCCGCGAGCAATGGCACGGCTAAGACGTACAGTTGTTCCTCTCTACAGAGTATCAAGCGACAAAGCAGCCAGCCGGTATCACATCGCTATGTGAACATGGACTTTTGCATTGTTATATTATGTTTGCATTGCACATATGTTCCACATAATTCATTATAGTGGTATCTCCAGATACGAGACGGGGAGTGTCATGGAACAAGAATCACATTTCTTTTTCACCCCCCCTTTTCCTTTGCAGTTTCTGCCTGTCAGATTCTCAGTTCCAGCTGCATGTGTTTTGCTCTGTGCACACATACAGTGCCTATGTGATAGACACAGTGTTGCAATCCCTGTCTGCCTTATGCCAGTGAGTTGCTACAGCAACCTCAGCTTTTCCCTCAGAGTGGGCTAGTCTGCCTTCTCCCCCTCTGCTTTGCTGACAGATGGTTTGTCCCCAAGCTATCTTGTTACCCAGAATACACTCACACTTCCTTTTCCACCTTCATCACTGGCTGAGTGAGTACCTTCTGTATTGCTCTAGTGGCAGGGCCTTATCCTTTTCACCTGCCCTTACTACAAATCACCCACAGAGAGACATTATTCAAACACCAACAACTCTTCCACAAGTGCCTGTCTTTAATGCTGCTTTCCCTAAATAAAGTGAAGAAAATATACAGGACTTGTTGTGTTTTGGAAAGAGGGCTGAGTTGAACTATCTGGGCTAATCATCCTATACATGACCCTGGCCTCCAGAATATAGCCATTGTAATATTCTAGTCAAAACTGTATTTTCCGTTGAAGTTGATACATTCACTTAGTAAGGACTTCGTTGGCCGAGGTACCAACCAGAGGCGCAAGGTGAAAAAGTGTCGCTATGATGCAAAATGATCGTCGCCATTCTGACATCTTTAAGTCAGTGTGTTATTCAAGACCTGCCAGGGACATACCTGACATTACTAACCCCCTCTCTGCTTGGTGGGGTATTTTTTATGGAAATCTTGGACAAGCCGTGGAGCATGGATATTTCCCACTGGTTCCCAGGATCATTCTTCGGGGCCTTAGCCCATCCACTGCACCAAATTATGTAGTCTTTCCTTATGCAATCTGGAGTCTGGATTTTTTATACAACAAGCTCCTCCTCACCATCCACCTGGACTGGGTTAGGAGGGGAAAGAATGCGCCTAGTAAATGGATTCTCCCGAAATGGTTTCAACAGGGAGATGAGGGTGCTCATTGAGATTGGAACTCCCTAACCGAATAAGACAAGGTCAAGAAGTGCAGAAATCATAAAGGTGCCTGTAGGAGATGTGTGCCAAGGTGAAAACAGGAGACAGTTTGGGGGAAAATAAATGTAGACTATTTCACCAAAATGCCATAAACAAAAACATAGGCTTTTCCGCAGTACAGTAAATGCAGCAAAATAAAGGTTAGGGCTTACCTAGGTCAAAGTTCAGTTATATGTCTTTATTTATATAGCGCCATTAATGTACACAGCGCTGCACAGTAGTAATACGTGACAATCATATAAATAACAAATATAAATAACAGGTCATGGGAATAAGAGCTTCAGACATAAAAGTAACATTTAGGAAGAGGAGTCCCTGCTCCGAGGACCTTACAATTTAATTTATAGGTAGGAAGAACGTACACAGACAGTAGGAGGGCATTCTGGTAAGTGCGTCTGCCGGGGGCCAAGCTTTCTGTATCATGTGTATAGTTTTATAATATATACTACTCATATGCTTCCTTAAGCAATTGTGTTTTAAGGTGGGTCTTAACGGTGGATACAGTGGGTGCTAGTCGGGTTTCCCAGCATATTGGATTTCATATAGGACTGTATGCACTGGTGTCCCTAGGAGACAAGGACACGCTTGTGTGGTCTATACTCAGACCAGAGAGAGACCCAGATTGCAGGAAGATCCAGATGTTTAAACACTCCTAACGAGCCAGCTGGTTAATTACCCCAGGCTGCGCTCAGGCTGAGATTAAGCAGCTCACTGCTGGATTTAGTAGCTACACATATGTTTTCGCTGCATGGCTATCAGACAGGAAAACTACCCTGTCACAGAGCCAATAAATCTTTTGCCTAGCTTGATGGTGGCAACATTCAACTGCAGAATTTTTGTGGAGAGCCAGACTCTATCTCTAACACGAAATTTCGGGATCGGTCTGGGGTGTTGGTCAGCAGCTCTTTTGTTCCTGAGCCCCCTGAAGTGTTTCTTTTAAGGTCTCTTGGATTTCATGCAACATAGAAAGTCTTTCTGTGACAGCAGGGATGGGACCAGAAACTGGAAGGCGAGGAAGGAAGGTAGGGTAAAAATGCCCTTGCTCCAAAAGAGGGGCAACTTAGCAAGAGGCAAGAAGTCGGTCAAGTTGTCCTTGAGGTGGCAGACAAAGCAGCGCAGGTACTGCTGCTTCAGAGTCTGGTTAGTCCTCTCTGTCGGGCTCTTAGATATGATAGTTGAAGGATTCCCAGGGTGGAACAGAAGCCTCTCCAAAATTTGGTCGTAAACTGTACTCCCGTCAGGTATAAATTCATCCGGGATCCCATGAAGGTCGAAGATTTCTTGCAGAACTAACCTGACAGTCTTGTCTGCTGTAGGGAGACCTTTGGTGGTGATACAGTGACTCATTTTGGCGAGACGCTCTACCACAACCAGGATAGTATTTGTCATATGTTAATACTTATAAACAGTACACCTATTAGTGTGTGTGTACTGTATATGTATCATGTATGTTGCGGCTCTAGAATTATTTTGGCAAAAGAAAAAAAAGGCTCTTCTTCCGTGAAAGGTTGTCGATCTCTGCACCAGTATTTTAAGCATGTTTTAAAAAATATATATCACATGTAAATATCTCAGGTCTGCTACAGCATAACATTTAAAAAAAAGGTTACAGATTGTGGTAGCCAGCACAGAAATTAGTTGTTTTGTGTCCAACTTCACCACATTTGCGAGGGGTTAAAAGGAATGTTGAAAAATGAACCATATTTCATAGTGAGGAAATCAAATATTGCAATTGTTTTGAAGCACAAAGAACACCGGCGACGCGCTGAAACAACATTTGCTGAAACTCCTTATCATGTATCTGCCAACATCCAGAACATAAATGTTAGAATGCATTTAGAACAAAGAAATTCAGGAAGGAAGTATAAATGTACCATGGGTTTCTATGAAAGGGTAATTCCAGCCTTCACGGTTTCACTTAATAGGGAAGCGATGGCTATCTGCATTGTAAATATTAAGGCAAAGCTCATTAACCCTTCAGTGTGACAATGACACGTTTTAAATCCATTCAGTGCCAAATGGATCTGCAAAACATTAATTTGCCCCTGAATAAAGGCATGTTTCTCCCTTTCTTTAGCAAAGTCATGTACTTTAATAGTGGCATGTTTAAAGTTCCCCCTCAGGCCATCTTTTTAAAAGCAGTGGGTCCCCCAAGCCGGCCGCGTTAATTTTAGCTCCCGGGACACAGGTTCTCAGGTTACTTACAGATAAAAGTAGACCTGGTATTCCCTGATATATAACACTTCAGGTGTCCTCGAGACGTAGTTACTACCTCATGGGTCTACCACCCAAGGGGCCCCATGATGTACAGTAGTAGCTACTTCTTAATGTTTCTGCTCATTTTTTCTAGGGGAGGTCGTGTTCGGAGCTCCTTGGGCATATCATGTGATCTATGAGGAAGTGGGAGGAAGGCGAAGGACTCCTCCTCTTCTATCATCAGTGATGGAGCGTTCGCCTGATCGCTTCAGAGAAGCAGTCACATGATCACGAGTTCCAACGCCTCTTCGGCAGTAACAGGATTAAAACCCCATGCAGCCCTCCATATTGTTTCCCCTGGAGGAGACAGGAATGCGCTACTTTTTCCAGTAACCATGGGCTCCCCTGAGTCTGTTTTCACTCCGTTGACCCCCAAAATAGAAAAAAGTGGGTTAAATAAAGTTTGGACAGGGGGGGGGGGAGCTGCTATATTAGCTATAAGCTAACTTAAGTGTAGCTAATTGATACCTTTAAATACATTTGACAAATATAGGCATTTTTGGGGTCTATGTTAAAATTGAAGTGACAGACAGTGGGTGCTCATTTGCATGCCATTACCCAGAATCCCTGAGGTAGATGTATGCTAAGAGATAATGGGGAAAGGCAGGGTTGTGGTCTGAGACATGTGAATGTGCTCATAAGTGGCATTTTTATTTGGGTCTAGGACAGTTGGCTGTGGCCATTTGGCCACCAGGACTGTTCCCACCGCAGGTGAACTACAGTAGGGAGTCTGTGGGATTCTGAGACATTTTGGGTAATGCTGATAACTACAACCTATGACTTTGCCCCTAACCTTAACACCAAAACCCTAAAAACATTCATCCTAACTTTAACCCCAAACCCTAACCTTAATTTATAACCCCTAATCCTGACCTTAACCCCTAACCCTAACCTTAACTTCTAACTCCTAATCCTGACCTTAACCCCTAACCTTAACTTCTAACCCCTAATCCTGACCTTAACCCCTAACCCTAACCTTAACTTCTAACCCCTAATCCTGACCTTAACCCCAAACCCTAACTTCTAACCCCTTATCCTGACCTTAACCCCTAACCCTAAAATTTTTAATCCCGAACCATAATTTTTCTAACATTAACCCCTATTGCTAAACCTTAAAAAGACTCAACTCTGCAGAGAACTGGCTAGCGGCGAAACGGCCGTGGCGTATTATCCCACAACGGCCGTGGCAAATTGTCCCATTTATTTTTTATTTGCTGTACACTGTACAGTGGGAGGTATTTGTTAGCTTTTTACTCACCATAACTTACTTTGTATCTGGTTGAATCATATTTTAAACTTTTAACATTTTAGTGGTAAACAAATGCTTTATCTATTGACTTTTGTTTATAAGACTGTTTGTTAGTCCTCAATTCCCCTGGTGAATGTTTGTTTTTGCTCTGTTCTGTGTTTGCAGAATAATTAGATTGCTATAATAGCTTTCTAGCTCTTTTCTCCTGTACCCAACTGAGACTTAGACATACAGCTGTTTGTTCAATAAACTCCAAGACAGCCTATGGCACGGTAATCGTCCGAAAACTTCTATTCAAATCACACTGAATAGAACGTCCAATTGAACACTTTTTGAGCAAAATTGGCATGCAAATGATCATTTGTGTTGCTGTCTATTTGCACAGATACTTCTTTTTCATATGGCTAGAACTCCTGATTTTTTATCACTACAAACTGTTCTTTAGTCTGCAGTACTATATATATATATATATATATATATATATATATATATATATATATATATATATAATCAAAAAATAAATAGATGATACCGTTCTGTGGCTAACATCTATTTCTTTTTTGATTATTGAAGCTCGGCTAACACGGTACTGATACCTCTACATATATGTATATATATATATATATATATATAACGGAAATGGCTGTGTTAGTCCAGTTGCGATAGAGCAGAATAAATAAGTACTTCAGTATTAGGTGACACCCTTTTTATTTGAACAAACAATTGATATCATAGGACAAGCTTTCTCTCTTTTCAGGTCAGCAATACTGATTAACAAAGGATTCTGTGGCTAAAGCAGAGATTAGGAAAGGAGAAAAGAAAAACAGAGATGTAGATTAGGTAGGGTGAGAAATGTATGTTTGAAGACATTGGAAGGGTAATAAAACGGTGCAGGGAACAGCATGGATGGGGAAGGAGATGCTGGGGGTGGGGAGGTATGGATAGGAACATTGGCAGAGAGTCAGACACGGTCATTACACACAATTCTGATAGTGTGTGAGAAACAATATATATCCGCATTAAGTCCTCTTGTTTTCATGTCAAAGAGTCTTATCATTCTGAGTTCAAATGTTTTCCGTTCTTGGGTGCGTGTAAACAATCCATTGAGGATTTTTAATCATTTATGGAATGATCTGGTTGTGAGAAGTAATGTTCCACTGGAGAGCAGTATTTTCCTTCTTCGAGTGTCTATACATATTGATTCTGCCTTTAAGTTTTTTGATTGGTTTCTCCAATGTAGCATCCTTGGTCACATTTGTTACATTGAATCATATATACTGTACTACTGAATGTGCAGCTGTATGATCCTTTAACATTGAGTGTTCCATGGTTGTGACTGGCTGTGGGTTCTTGGCAGATATGTTTGCAGAGTTTGCAACGTGTGTTGTTGCACGGTTTTGTGCCATTATCAGTGTATTTAAGTTCGTTATGAAGTTTTCTATTGACTAATTTCTGTTTGAGGTTTGGTGGCTGCCGGAACGCAAGAATGGGAGGTTTGGGGAAGATTTATTTGAATGTCACATCCTCTGCCATTATGAGTGTCAGGTCTTTGATTCTTTTTCATATTCTCTATGGGGTAGGGTTGTATGTGGCCACTAGTGGTATGCGTGTGGTATGTTCTTTCTGTCTGTATTGTAGCAGGTGTTTTCGTGTGGCTTTTAGTGCAGATGTAATAGTTCTGGCAATAGTCTTTGGCGTGTATCCCTTCTGTCTGAACGATTCGGTCAGGGTTGTGAGATGCCTGTTTCTGTCTTCAGTGTCAGAGCATATGCGATTGTATCTTATAGCCTGGCTGTGTGGGATAGCTTGTTTTGTATGAGTGGGATGGAAGCTGGAGTTGTGGCAGTAACTGCATCTGTCTGTTGGTTTCTTGTACACAGATGTGTGTAGTTTGCCATATTTCCGTGTTACTGTTGTATCTACTGGTTAATCAGTATTGCTGATCTGAGGAAGAGAGAAACACTCTTGAAAGCTTGTCCTATGATATAAATTGTTAATCCAAATAAAACAGGTGTCATCTAATACTAAAGTACTAATTTATTCTGCACTATTGCAACTGGACTAGCATGGCTATTTCTATTTTTGATATCTTTAGCCCCCTTTCCCTATGCCTAAGGGAAACTAAGCAGGCGTCTACGCATGCTGCTATACCTGTTGCTCACAGGAGGCCTAAGCCTCTGCCACTGGGAGCCTGGGGTGAGCTCTTTCTCCTTTAGTGCAGTGCCTCCACCTATGAGGGATCCCAGCATTGGTGTGATAACCCCTCACAGGAACTAATACAGAAATGAATACACACACACCAGGTATATAAAGAGTATTTACTGAACACACATATGATAACCATATAACTGTAACAATGGTAACCCCCAGGGTATACCCAATAGCTCCAACACTGAGTAATTCCTCCAAAGTACGGAGGATGCGGTGGCACCAATAACCCTGGTGTACCTCCCAATATCAGTCACACGCAATTTATGAGGTAGCGCTACCCCTGTGAACCATTGGTTCATTTATACCTGACTGGACACTCCTGTACCCAGGTGCAGCTTGATGAAACAAAGAATCAGTCAGGTCCCATGCATGGGGCCTGCAACAAACCTCTCTCTCGTTATGAGTACCGATCCGCTGTGTGAAGTGCGAGCTCCAGCTAGAGTGTCTCACACAATGTCTCTGTGGCCTGTGGCCTGGTCCCAGACTGCAGGGCACCGCATGGCCGCCGGTCACTGGTACAACAGCACCTATAGGTGCTAATGGGGAAGCGTTCCTATCTGGGGTCTTCCCTACAATACTCAGCTGAGATGACTCAGGGCCTAGCTGGGGCCTAAGGGGCAAGACTTGGCCTAGTCCAGGGAAGCACTGCTTCCTGAACACTATATACCTTCTTGCTGCCCTCTGTCCGACTGCCGTGTGTGTCCTCCGCTATGGAGGATATCCTGTCTCTCCTCTCTGCTTGGAGTCCTATTGGCTCATACGCCCCATGTGGGTCTCCCTCCATGTGGACCAGGGGACTTGTAGTCTCGCGCTGTGTCTTGTGGACCCACTCTAACATGGCTGCTGGAACTCCACACACTGCGTATGCGTGACACGTTGTACAGCGCATGCGCAAGACCATGCACTCTCTGTCCGGCACATGCACTCCCGGTCCTGCGCGGAGCTCCGGCGGCTCCGATTCACCTTGCAGCCTCCCCCCCACACCGGACGTAAGAAGGAGGCTCGGATATATATATATCTGCTGACAGCTTTCGCGTGGCCCAGGACTAGAGTCTTCATCTGGGCCATGGGTTCTTAAGACTACTTAATCTCTCACACACACACAGCCTCTTTCTCTCACATACTTTCTCTTGCTCACTGCCCCCACCTCTCTCTCCCCCATTTTTCACTCACTCTTGCCCATTCTCTCTCTCACTCCTCCCCCTCTCTCTCTCCCTTTCCCTTTCCCCCACTCACTCCCTTCTCTTTCTCTCACCCCCCTCTCTCGCACTACCGCCTGCTCTTATACGCTCACTCACTCTTCCTTCGCTCTCTTACTCCCCCATCTTTTTCTTCTGCCCCTCTATCTCTCACTCTCTGTCATCTTCACCCGGGCCTTTGGTTGTTAAGTAGGGTAGGTGTCCACTCCCCCCATTGGCTGCCCTGCAAGTCCACCCATTTTCTCACATACTCCCCCTTTTTCACATTCATCCCCTCTCTCACTCTGACCCTTTATCTCTCTCACTCCACCCAGCTCGCTTTCTCACTCTCCACATGTCTCGTTCACTCTTCCACTCTTTTCTTTCTTACCCACTTTACTCTCTCTTCCCCTTCCCCTTTCTATCTCACTCTCCCTACTCTCCTCTCTTTCTCTCGCTCTCTCCCAACACTCTCTCCTTGTTCTGTCTCACACTCACTCTCCATTCTCTCTCACTCTCAACACTCTTTCCACCCAGGCCAATAATTGGGGGCTAGGTGTCCTAACCCTCCCTGTCAGTGACCCTACACACACTTCCCCTCTCTTACGCTCACCCCTTCTCTTTCTCACATACTGTTCTCCACCTCTCTCACACACTTCCCTCTCCTCCTTCTCACCCCCCCTTTCTCTTTCATTTCCCCCATCCTCTTTCACTTCCTCCCCTCGTCCCTCACTCTCACCCCACCTCTCTCCTCCTCTCAACCCTCTCTCACTACTCCCTCTCTCCCCCACCCCCTCTCTCACTTCCCCTTCTCTTTCTCCTACCCCTCTGTCATGTACGGCACATCTGTGAGCACATGACCTGTATAGTGGACATGGGTTAATACACACAGTTATCTATCAGTCACTTTTCTCAACGCACGGACCATCAAATAATTAGTATCTCCACTCAATCCGTCCCAATATACCATGTCACGAACAGCACACTTTTGAGCACATGACATATATGCAACCAGGGATAACACACACAGCCAACTCACTGCCCCACCTTTCTCCATCTCATGGTACTTCAAATGAGTTCATATTCACCCATACTCTAACAATATAATCCATTAATACGCTGCCACCACCAAAATAAATATCAAATATGTCATTTTCAGAGTCTAATGGTCCCTGTTTAGTAACAAAAACAATACACTAGACATACAAAAATCTGTTGAAGCAAAATGTGTCAGAAAATGTAGTTTACTCTACAAAGTGTGCAACGGTTCAATCAGAGCCCAAAGTATTACTTATCAAAATTTTCAAAACTACAGTGCTGAGATTACAGGAAAAGATTATTACAAAAACATACAGTTACAATAAATGCAGACCAGTTTCTTAAACAAAAGGATAAACATAAGAACTCCCTATACGTTACCACATGTCTTAGGTTCTTCCCAGAGAGGTCTCTGGAGTAGAAAAAGATGAGAATTCACCTGTCTGATCCCAAAACACAACAATGTTGAATTCTGATTTAATAACCCCCTGACAATACCTATATACCCTTCTTCGCCCATTGAAAACATAAGCCCACCACTGTCAATCAATCAATCAGCCACTTGGTTGATATTTTTACGACTTAAAAGAAAAAACCTCTTCCTGTCAACTTTGAAGTGTTGCCTCAATATATAAAAAACTTTTAACTTTGTTTCCTTAATACATAGACAGGTGCCATCTTCACTGTTGCGTCTGTGTACTTAACATACATGCCTGAATATAAAATTTGACAGCCTAACTTCTATTTTTGCTGGAGAAATAGATGCTTTGGCACCCCTTAATCATGAAATGTTATTCATCTAATCGCAACGGTTACGAATATCTATTCGTTATTCTTGCAAATTGCTGTCAGGCCCACGATATCTGCATATTTAATAAAGCCCTAAAACTAAGTGGTGACCTGTTTGTCACCTCCCTCTGTGATGCACAGGGAATAAAAGGTTTCTTTGAGGCTGACGCCCATGATCTGGGTATCGTCTACAGACTTCAAACTATAAATTATTTCACTTTGAGTGGACCATCAGATATAGCCCCTAGGTTAAGCTTCCTTCCTATATCAACACAGAAGCAGGTAGGGTCTTGACCTGTGATAAAAACAATTCTTGTATTTTTAAGACAATTTTTAACCAACATTAACCCCATAAGTTCTAGATTGATTAAAATACTTTATATCTCATGATATTATCATGACACCTCACATCTTTAAAATGGGGGCGGTTACAAGCCATTCTCCACTCTCACATGAATACAACCTTCACCTTGGCATGATGTCCCAAAAATATCATCCCAGTCAGTGGTCAATGTCCCTACTGGTTGTCTATCTAGCTATCTCTAGCTTGCATTCTGGCTGTCTCTTAAGTTCTTTATCACTCTTTCTGAGGGCCTTGCGTTCTTTCTTATTGTCTCTCTAGCTCTCTCTGGCTATCTCTTGGCACCGTTCTTTGGCAGTCTTTGCACCTTTTTCTCTGTACTGTCTCCCCCTCTCTCTCATCCACTTTCTCTTTCTTTAACTCGCTATCTCTCTGTCTCTGCCTCTCTGCCTCTCGCTTTCTTACTGTCTCTATCTCTCCCTTTCCATCCTCTCCCTCTCTTCCATTTGCTGGCTGGCTCTCTGCCTTGCTGGTTGACTCTCTTTCCCTGCCTTTCTTGCTCTGACTGCCTCTCTCTTTCTCTGCCTTTCCCTCAGCAGTCAGGGCCTGTGCTGGCCTATGACTATTTCCCAGGTCCTTAAATACTGTTGGATCCATGGTGAAGGACTGTAATGGGTACCCCTCTTTGTCTGCCACTTCCGTACAACCTCCCATAACCACCTCCCATAACCAACCTCCCATAACCACCTGTGCTAACAGGCTGTAATGGGAAACTATTACTGCCCCTCACTTCAGTACAACCCCCCTCACTAACCCCCCTGCCCTCGGGGGGCTCCTGTGATGATGAGCTGTAATGGAAAACTCACTCAGCCCTCCTCCTTTTTTGGTATGACCCTCCTCATTAACCCTTTTGGGGTCTCCAGTGATGATGAGATGTAATGGAAACTCGCTCTGCCCCCTCACTTCAGTACAACCCCCATCACTAACCCCCTCCGAATCCTCTTTGATAAGGAGCTGTAGTGGGAAGCTCTCTTTGCCCCCTACTTTGCTACAACCCCCTCAATCATCTCCTCAGGACCCCTGCAACCACCTGGTTGCTGCTTATTAATTATACTGGGAGGTTCCCACAGCCCCCCACTTCTATACAATCCCTGTCAGTCACCCTTCCCCGGTCCCCAGTTTGTGTGACTACCTGGAATTGTTTAGTGGGGTTCCTGAGCTTGTTGGGTCACAGCGTTCTCATTTTGGCTAATCCTCTTTCCAAGATCATTACCTAGAAACATATTAGAAAGAAATATAATTTATTCTTCTCACCTCCCGTAGACCCTGCCCAGTACCCTAATTCAAGTATACCTTTCCCACCGGCAAAACATGGCATCCCCCTCCACAACCCCCATATGCAGAGTCCTTCCATGAATGATTTTCTCAGGTCGCACCAATCCTGGTTGCACCATGGTAGCTGTAGCACCTGAGTCTCTCAGTCCTTGTGTGAGTTTCTGACCCAGCTTGACTGGCACCTCTGTTTACCTGTGGCCCATATACCTATACATGCCCCTAGGCTCACACCTGAGGGGATATCCCCTCCAGAGGTAGTTCTCCTCCCATATCTCGCTCATAGTCCCCCCCCCATCTCTTGCTCACTCTTCCCCTCTTCCCTTCCCATCTCATTCTTCTTTCTCTCACTCGCCCCATCTCTCTCCCTTCTCTCTATCTCTCTCTCTCGCTCCCCCCTTTCTCTAGCCCTATATCTGTCACTCTCCTCCCTCTCACTCAGGTTGTTAAGCGGTTATTGGTGCCCACTCCCTCTCCATCGGCGGCCCTGCAAGTCCTCGCTCTCTCACACACTTCCCCTCCTTGGGTATAGGTTTCCGCTTCACCTTCAGCAGCACTGTGTCTTCCCCTCTCTCTTATACGCTACCCCTCTCATCCCCCACTCTCAGTCTCCCCCCCTCCTTACTCCTCCCCCCCCTGGCCCTACCTAGGGAACTGCCTACCTACACGACAGCAGCCAGGTAGGGCACCTTCTCTCTCTCTCTCATCCCCCCTCTCTGTCTGTCTGCCCCGTCTTTCATCCCCTCTCAACCATATCTGTGGCGAGGGGGTGCAGGATCGATCCTCTGCCATTGTCTTCAAGACAGATGTTCTTGTGGTCCCCCCCCCTCCCCCTGTCAGTGGCACCCCCTGCTTTTATGTATGCAGAGTTTTTTTGTCTATAGTACCATGCAGGCACATAAAGTTTCACAGCAATATTAGACACAACAAAATAATATGAGATCTAATAAATAATAGGAATACGCATTTCAAACATAGAATTAAAAATAAGGGAAACGAGCCTCTACCCCAAGAGCGTGCAATCTAGGTGATTGTAATATATGTCAATGTATATAACTAGAAATTACACAATCCATTATTATTATCATAACACGGGCAAGGCAGCAACTAGCCACCGTTTCCTAAAGTACAACCTCGGTAAGACAATAAAATAGTAGTCATTCTCATTTAAATAATCAACCACAATACGCAGCAACAACTGCTGTGTAGCTTTTCAAACACAACTATCAAGCGAACCGAGCTGCCAACGGCCAATTGAGCTTCTATCACACACTCCTTTTTGTTTAGTGTCTGAGAAGTACAATGGCATCATGGGGAATTCAAAGCTCTTGAGAAGTTCAAGGGGGCATCACAGCGAGTATTTGGTGACTCCAGCAAGTCTTTGTGAAAGTCATCTTATTGGGAAAAATTACATGTTGAGCGGCAGTTTTGGAAGTTGGGGGCCTGCATTATTCACCCTGCTCACAAAACCGTAATATTCATCTCTCCTCTTCAATGTCTTGCTTTCCTGCCTTTTGTTCTCATGACGTTTTTTCTCCATGTTCTCACACAGTTTTTTGTCTCCCTTTTCCCCCCATCAGTCTTGTCCTTGTTTCTCTGGTTAAGTCTCTTGCATCCTAATTAGCGGAGGGGCTGTTTTACTCCCCAATGGAAACAGGTAATTCCACTCACAAAGATTTTTTTAACTTGGCTAAACTGCCATTAACAAACTTGTTGACGTAACTAAACACTTCACCTGCACTAGAAGCGCATTAAAAATGACCGTGTTCTCGTTTTATTTGTATTTATCAGGAAAGCGGCACATGGAGCATTAACCTGGTGAAAGAAATGAGGGGAATTCAGCATTTCTAAACAAAAGTGGTATTGTCTATCCTTAATGTCAACATTCAGTAAAGTGTCTTTGTGGCCCGGTCACGGAGTTTATTCTAGTTATGTCAGTCCACACTTATTTTTATAGTAAGACTACCAAACCTGTTAAAAAAAGAGGCAGTTGGGCTTGTTTGGTGTGTTATTTTAGGCAAAGACGTGTATGGGGAACTTGAAAAATTAAAAGCAGTAAATATATATTTTTGGCCTTTTCGTTTCGAGATCTGGAAATTCAAGTTGCTTTGTACACGTGAGTCAACTTAATAAAGACAAAAAGTAGTAATTATACATACACATACTCTTAATACATATAGTGGTAAGCATCATGAGTCCCCGGAAGTGATGTCAGATGCGGGATGAGAAGCTGAGATCTCTGCGACCTGAGGGGTACCGTCATAGTGAGACACGCATGCACATGTTCATCTTTTAGAGTGCAATCAGTATTTGTATAACGGTGTTTCCCCAACCCTATGGGAGATTACCCTGTTACTAGGTGTATGGTGCATGCTACTTGTAGGCTCACAGAATTGCTGAGTTGTCGCCGATGTTTTTGGGGACCCAGGACAGGCTTCTGGGGTACATACCTGACATAGAGCTCTAGTGGTACAGCGCCTCCATCTGCTGCAGGCTCAAAATGTATGGAGGCGATCCCCTATGGTAGAACACAATCCCTTGTCCTTCCCCGGAAAGATCACACACCAGGCAGGAGGTATATGAATAACTGGAACGGGTTTATTCTGGTCAACGACACATTCACAGCAGGCTTCTGCCCAATACAGTCTCTGGCGTGTTATCCAGCTGTAGGATGGTCCCTGAACCTACACTACGGTTCAAGGGCCCCCGAAGCAGTCCTTGCTCTTCCCTGATCCTCTAACAGGGTCAGGGGAAAGGTACACACTCACTCTCCCCCAAGGGGAAGAGGAACAGAGAAGGCCAATATTCAGACAACGTGTGTGTGTGACCTGCCTCTCTCAAGTGGGGAGAGGCACTAACTAAATTTGGGCTACAACTCCCATAAGTACAGTAGGAGGAGGGCACCAGGTCTCACCCAGGATTGGACAGAACCCATGTCTAGTTCCACCTCCTCCCCTGTCACTCAAGGGTACTGCTGTGAGTGGGGATAACCCATGATGGATCCTACCAAGACTTACTGCTAGGGAGGGCAGACTGGTAGCAAAAAAACAGTCCTGGCTACATTTGTTTGGAGAATATATCTTTTTTACACTTCACCAGTTTGTGTTTCTTTTCTCTATGGAATATCTGCACCTACCTGAGTTTATGAGAATTCAGAAGACCATCCATTAAGGGGAAGTTTTCCCAATCTGCCTATATTATAGGCACTCGACATGAGTACATTTCTTATCCATTTATTAAGCACACATTTTTATAAAAAAAAACACTTTTATTCCCCCCTCTCCTACATTGAGTCACTTTGGAGGAGCGCAGATCTCTCTGCCTTTGCTACACTGGCGACACACTTTATTCGAGCTCGGCTAGTCCCACGAATTCGGGTATACCCGGGTGTATTGAGGTTTGTGACTGTTTTCTGCCCGAGTATATTGGGTTATTTTCTAGGCAGGGATTGAAGCATTTTATTCCCGCTGGCTGCAATACTGCACAGTATATATATATATACTGCATTACAATTCATGAATTTATGCCATCTGGTAGACACGCGAAGCATTGCAGCCTATTAAATCCTAATCATTATCATTTAACAAATCAGCCGCCCATCAGCCAGGCATGAACCCAGGCTGGGAAGGCAAACGCAACGGGGCTTGTCAGAGGTGAGGAGCGGCGCATTCCAGGTATCTGCCAGGTACATACCGGGTATTTGCTCGAATAAAGTGTGTCGGTGCAGTACAAAAAGTAATATTACTCTGTTGTCTGTAACTATGCTCGTCTCAAGACAGGAAGCGGACCCGCAAGGCTGAGGCTGTAGGATATTGAATCACCGACCTGAACATAGAGTCCCGATATAAGTATAGCGAAGTCTGGATCACAGGCTGGGATCAAGGCAAATGGCAAAGGTCCAGAGTCAGGGTTACAGGCTTAGGTCAAGGTTGGAAGCATTGAATGAGAGTCGGGGTCACAGGCTGAAGGACAATGCAGGATACCTGTGTAACAAATGTTTCCCCACCATAAGGGAGATACACTGCTGTAACCTGGTGTTGGTGCTACCTGTTAAGCACATAGAAGGCCCTGAGCATCCGCCGGTGTTGTTGGGGATTGATAGGACAGGCTTTTGGTGCTTGGGTAGTTCTTCTCTTGGTGTTACAGCACCTCCATTACCACAGGGCCTATCGTAGATAGTTTCAGTCCACTGTGGAAAACACTCTCACCCCCTTCCTGAAGAACTGCAGCCTCAGGTAGAAGTATAAAACAGTAACATGTCTTTATTCTTAGGTACAGCAACAGCATACCAACATGAACAGCATACATCAGTACACTTCCTTTCTGCAGCAAGAGAGATCATCCCACACTGGACCCTACATAACCCAGCAGAGTGTCACCTCGCAGATTTCTCTTCTCTTGGTCCTTGGACTCAATCCCCAGGGCTTGAGGTTCCAAAGGTCTATCCCTGACTCACACACTCCCTGGTGGAGTGTGGGGTAGATTCTCCCACTCCCCTGAGGGAGAGGATGGAAGGTGAACCGGAGCCCTGGCTCCACACTTCCACACACACAGAACAATTTGGCTGCAGCTCCTTTGTATGTCATGGGGAGGGTCCCAGGTCTCCGCCCCTATTATGGGCAGTACTTTGGCATTGGACCACCCCCCTGTAACTTCTAGGGAGTTGTTTACTGCAGATGGCCAAGATTAACCAAAACACTGCCTATGCTGGTACCAGGGCTTATGTGTTAGGCAGGGCAGATTAGTAGCCCAGGGGGTACCTAGCTACACCTGCAAACAGGAACAACGCTGGAGTCTGGCAGGAACCAACAGGAAACCATGCTCTGGCAGCTTCCTGTAGGAAGTTCAGACTATATATAGCAGGTTGTCAGTTGCCAAGATGGCAACTGCAACGTCAGTGTGGGCGGAAGTGTAAAGCAGGTCAGCCAACATCCAAAATGGCCACAGCATCTTCAGTGTGGGCAGAGGTGCAAGGTCTAAGCATTGGAACCAGCACATGCGCACAAGCTTGGACGCCGACCGCACTGAATCTTACCATGGTCATATTAGTTCATGTTCAATTAGTTAGCCTCTCCTCATACTGTAAGTCAGATTTTACATTCCATATATTAATTTGGTGGCTCTTCTCTGCACTTTTTCTAATTCCATAATGTCTTTTTTATGGAATGGTGCTCAAAACTGTACTCAATATTCAAGGTGTTGCTAACTAATGCTTTATAGAGGGGCATAATTATGCTTACTTCACTTTAATCCATTCCCTGTTTAATACAAGATAAGATCTTATTTGTCTTTACCGCTACTATATGGCATTGGGCACAATTTGTAAGCCTTCTGTCTACATGCACTCCTAAATCCTTCTCCAAGGATTCTCCTAATGTATCTCCATTTGCCTGTTCCCCGTTGCCTGTATATTATTGTTTCCCAAATTCATAACCATACATTTCTCTGTATTAAATCTCATAAGACATTTAACTGCACAAGTTGTTAGTGTATCCAAGTACTTCTGGAGAGGAACTACATCCTGCTCTGATTTTACTAACTAACACAATTTAGCGTCTTATTGTAGTAGCTTCGAATTTGTCACAAGAATTCATGTTCCCAAGAAGCAGAATGAAATGTGTGAAAAAAACGATGGAGTGTGGACTTCTTAACTTAATAGTATTTCCAGTTGTATATGTCACTTAAACTCCTGTGCAAAAAATTAACATACCAGAGGTACCCTGCGAGATATGCTAATGTCAATACAAAGTATATTTAAATGAGTCCCACATTCTAAAATATATCCTTAAAGACCAATCAGTCTAAAGGCCCTTGAGATGAAGGGGATACTAGTGTCAGACCCAACAGTATAAGAACCCACAAACCTGTCATCCATGGCAGCAACTTCAGCATTGAACTAGGCCAGATGCTGGGAAACTCCCATGTCACATATCTCTCAGGTGTCTCCATTTATTTTTTGCACAAGGAAGTTTGAACTGGCAACAAGAAAGTGGAAATGGTCTGCTTTTACAGCAACAATACTACTTTCCCCTTTTTTTCTTCTTATGTAAAGCATGTGACATTGTATAATTCTACATTCTTACCTAAGCTGACAATCGTTTGGTGTTGCTGATATAAATCTGTAAAAATCCTGATTCTGTGCCTAACTTAATGGCCGCCTTTCAGTTTAAATCAATCCTTCAGTCAGTGTAACTCAGCAGCTACAATGTATCCTTAGATTACTACGGTACACATTATCTATTATTACAGTTTACAGCTCAAACTGCTGAGAACATTTGCAACAAATTATCCCAAACAGGAAAGTGTTGCAAAGATCTTGCACTGCCACTGCTTGGGAGGTGATTTAAAACCTGTAGAAATCAAAGGATGTGTTAAAACTCATTAAAAATGGCATTGAGTTGAATAAAAAAAACAGTCACTATTATGTAATACAACAGAATTAATTATTTTTTTTAAACATATAAGATTTCACATATGTTGCTGCTTTAATGTGGTGAGATCCTAGTACACATTAATGCCTGCTTTCCCTGTAAGATTCCCATCAACACATAAAGGTAAGATACTTATGGCTATAATCCATTTCTCCCTATGTGATTTTATTTTATTTTTGGTACTGTTTGATTTAGTTGTATGAATAATCCCAAAATGACAATTTGTCAGCAAGCCCTTATTTGTCAGCAAGCAGCTGCACACATGGATATTGCTATATAATGCATAAATAACGATTATGTGACTACCCTTTTACATATTCAACATAACCTAAAACTATTATATTATTTTGTAGGATTCCTACAGTTTACAGCCTAAAATGAATAATGGGAGATTTACAGAATACAATAGAAGCAAGTGTACTATAGAACATATTTAATGTCTGACACCCATGTTGGTCCACTGTACTAAATAAGTGAGAGCTTTAATAGTATTTAATCATCTGAACAAGAATGTCTATGTATGTTATGCATTAGCCAAAAATCTACAGGAAAGGATTAGGAAAGGTTCACATGTAGATGGTTTCCAAACATTACTATACAATACTTTTTCAAATGAAACATAAATGCATAGCATTATAATGTTCTTTGACAATATAATTACATCTAATGTTTTACATATTATTATTATTATTATTACAACTGTAACAGGTATTCCCCCACCCCCAATTGCAGATAGAGTGAATGTGAGGGGGAACCTATATGTTACCAGGTGTGGTGCGTATACCTGCAGGTTCACAGGAGGCCTGAGCCTCCGCTGATGGGAACCTGGGGTGCTTCTCTGGAACGTTCTCGTCAGTCAGCGCCTCCACCTATGTGAGATTCTAGGAGTGTAGAATGGCCCTCACATAGGAACATCCATAAAGTAACCAGCCCACACCAAAGGTTATGGCTTAAAGGGTTTACTATAGGGATCAGTAACATAACACACAGTATCATCATATAGAGTATCAACAGCTCTATGCATAACAAAACATACATTGGGTGCAAGGGCACCAATATCCCCTTGCACAGGCCCTTTGCCTCTCCGCCCAATAGTAACACAACCATACAGTGCCCACAATAATTGGGTGCTCAGCACCAGTGTCCCAGTGTCCTGGACCCCCACCCAGATGTGTGGCAGCGCTGCTCACGTGTGTATAGTTGGTGCACTTATAGATACCTGCCCGGGCACACGTCCGTGCCCGGGTGTAAAGCTCTTCAAAAAGGGTCTGACGCAGGAACGGGAATCCTCCTCTGCGCAGGGTGTCTCCCTCGTGGAGCGTCTCACCCACAGAATGTCTCTTGTAGTAGAGCCTGTCTGAGCCCAGACGCAGGCCGCGATCACCACGTGCAACTGGCACCGGTGATATCACATAACACTGTACTGTAGAAAGCAACCCCCCCTTGCACAGAAAGGGGCCTTCCCTGAAACTGCCAAACTAACTGCTGTGGCTGCACTGCAAGCCACACTGTCTCTTCTTGTCAGAGCACACTGTGTCACTGACTATCAGCAACAAACAACAGCAAATAGCACACAGCCAGGGAGCCAGGTGGAGATTAAAAGTTCAATACCATTTATTTCAGTGCATGACTGATGACAAAATTACCCCCAATGGGGACAAAAAACGCACCTCCTACACGTACACACACTCACACACTCACTCTCTCTCACACACACTCTCACACACACTC